>NC_072734.1:139247714-139391004 GCF_026930045.1 Uloborus diversus | reverse complement strand
CTTTATATAAGTTTTCTGTCTAAACACCAAATCAACCCTGTATTTTTTTTAATGCCTTATTTTCGATAATTTTAGTATAATCGCGTGGTACGGCCTTTAATTGAACGTTTCTACCATTTGTGTATGGCAATAGATCACTTCTGACAAAGACATGCATACGGCTTGTCTGTTATATTAATACTCGAACGATGCAGTTTTATTGATCAAGCCATTAAATCAACAGCTATGCTTAGTTTTTATCAAAGAAGCCTTGTAGAATTCAAAACTTCTTTTCTATAGTTGAAAAACAAGAATTTCATCCAATATATAAAAATTCACACAACTCTGACATCATAGAAGTTTGAGCTTCCATGAGCTCCCATGCAAATAAATTCCTGCATGTAAGCCAAACACAGAACTAGATGAAGGGTCAAAAAATCATATTAAAAAAAGTCCCAGATTCTCTTGGTCAATTAAGAAGCAACTTATATTTATTTATACAAGAGCATCTAATGTTCTTTAGGGAAAATAAACTACAACTAACAAAAACTTGTACAAAAGTCGGCTGTCAACAGGATGTTAACGGAATAGTAGCATAGGAATGGAAAAGTAATGCATAATAGCACGTGATTTAGAACCTGATTATAATTTCAGATGGGCTATGCTTTTGTATGTTCATTTTTTCGTGAATGATATCCATCCTCAACCTGGACCACCTTTGTGCAATTCTCGCTTTTGGCAGCCCACCCAGTTTGATAGGGGTGGTAGAAATGTGAAAGAGCTCCCAACCTTTAGCAAAATCCGAACTTGCAGAGACATTATCTACAGAAGAGGGGGATAATAACTATGATGAACGGCGGTTGTCATCGAACCCTGACAATTATATTTATTGTTCGCAACTTTTGTTCCTCGTGCGGGGATCGTTTGAATCACTTCTACCAGACAGTTGCGTGAACAGGTGACCTGTGTTATCATTCACGTAAGAAGCTAGAGATTTTTGTAGGGATTTTATGACTGATGGAAAGGAACATGGCTTCTGTTTGCGTAAGCCTGAAATTACTTTTACGACAGTTTTATCTTTTAATTAAAGTCTTTCGCACTAATTTTCCTAAAAGCTTCCTTTTTCGGTTTTGTTTCACTTTTTTTTTTGTTTTAATTATTGCTCATTTTTGTGCAATCGCACTGAAGAACAGCAATTTGGTTATCTAAGATCTGTAAATTCTTTCTGACTAACGTATGGCTTCTGAGTTCAAAACTGATCTCAGTTTTAGTCAATCACTTCAAGTTTTCGAGTTACATCAGAGTCTGACCTACTAATTTACAAAATATAGGACAAAAAAGAGAAATTTTTAAGGTAAGCAACCAATCGGTGAGTTTTGCATGCACAGTATTAAAAAATTTCCATTTTGTGTTACTTATGAACGCGCAACTATTATACATTACTTATTAGTCCTTTAACTTTTTGCCGTGACCATAGAGGCATAGAGTGAATTAAAATTTGGCGCAAATATATATATATATATATATATATATATATATAGTGAAAAGTAGGATTTTGAAATTAACACACCTATTTAACTTTAATACAGGTGAAAAATCGAACTCGATGAACATAATGTTGCAAATTGTTTCCCACTGTTATTATTTGGCTTACGTTCTGTATGACTTTTTGCATGTCTTAGTTATAGCATCAACCTGACTGCCAGACCTACACTGTTATAACCAGGGATTCCAGACGAGTGAAAATATTCCCTCTAAGGTGAAAGCATAGTGCCTGAAGGTGCAATGCAAGCTAGAAAATAGAGCAGAGGAGCCGAAACAGCATGCAATCACAAAAAAGACTCGATCATTGCGCATGCGCTTTTGCCTTAGACATACATTCAACCACCTCAATATGGCGGACAAATGATGATTGCGTTTGTGTGTCTTTCACATTGAATGAAGTACACTATTGGATTTAAACACAATTTTTCTTGGATTAATTATCCGAAATTACAAGTAAGTACAGCTTTTGATCACTTTGTAGCTTTTAAGGCTTTCAAACATAGTTAAGTGGTTAAAAGTGCATTTATTGCTTTTCAGTTACCGTTACTGTCTTTTAGTTTCCGTTAACCGTTACTATCGTGAAATTTCCATCATTCAAAACGCTTCTAAAAATATCTGTCATTATTTTCTTGAGTACGCGATAAGCAGCTTTTATTAATCACCAAAAAAAAAAAAAAAAAAAGCTATAAGATATCAATAATCAACAAGTGAGAATCTTAATAAAAATGATTCTTGTGCTACGTAGAAAACTACTACAGAAAGCTAGCGAAAAAAAAATCTCTCAGTCTAGCTTTTATTTTTGGCTTTTTCATTCAAGTGTTAGAATCATTTCCTTTTAGCGGTTAATGTCTGGATAGCGTTATAAATTTCTTTTGGCTTTTTAACTATCGAAAAACTTCATGTGCATTTTATTTTGTTACTCTCGATTAACGTTTATGAAACGATTTTGTTTTTCCGTAACTGTAATATCCCTGAATATTTTTGGCTCTTCATGTAAATAATCCATAAGTACAGCTATGCTTCATTTTCGGAATGCGTCAAGGTTTTAGTAAATGTATAATTTCTCACATTATTCAAATAATTTCTCGTCTTTAAATTATAACGATTTGTGACAGATCTTTGATACCAAGTAAAAGGGTAGATTGTTTTATTAATTCTTAACATTACTTTTTGTAAAAAAAAAAAAAAAAAAAAAAACTCGTCAGAACTCTGAATTTTTCACATGTTTTTAACGGCCCCAGAGTTACTATTAATATTATTTATTTTATGAATTTTTAAGAAAACGATAAAGATTTCACTGGTTCGCAAAGTTTTTCATTTGCTTTTACCGCGCCCGTGAGTCAAAAGAGGTTGAGAAACACTGAGCTAGAGCAATGAGCACTTCTTAACTATGTTGAAAACTCTAAAATATGATCAAATGCTGTAATTACATGTTTTAATCATTTTCAGTATCGAGTTCAATGTGAAAAATGTCCAAAACGAAGAATATCATAAATCAAAACAAAACTTAAAAAAAAAAAAAAACACAACTGTATTCAAAAACGCACACTATTAGGGGGAGGGGGAGGAGGATCTGTAGTAAGGGTGCCATTTCTCTCTCCAAAGGTTCCTTTTTTTTCACTCTGGCTGTCTATTTTTTAAAAGGTGCCTGTTTTTCACTATAATTAGAGGTGCGATTTCGGCTCCGTATTGGGTGTTTCTCCCCTGAAAGGTGCCGAATGCATCCTGTAGTTTTAACAGTGTACGGTATGAATATAAATCCATAAAAACAACATATCAACTATAATATAAGTTCAGCGTATTCGTTTTACGCGGGGGTTACGTTCCACAAAAATGCCGTGTGAATCAAAACCGCTTAAATCAAGACTATAAAGTAGTGTTGAAAAAAGGGTCATAGATTTAAAAAAAGAGGTTTATTTTTAGCGATAGATAAATATATAATAACTTTAATGTGTACTCATTTCCATACACATGCACGAAGTGCATTTTATGAAAATGAGCTGGTTAAGATAGTCTTTTGGCAGTAATTAATTACTTTTTTCTATAGTTCTTTGTCAGACATAAACGCATCCATGATCATTCGCGGCACTTTCATGACGGGATTTTCCTTCTCTAACAAAATAGAAATATAATTTTCCATTATCAAGGAATGACTCGAAATTTTTAGTGTGAAAATTTTTGGTTGTGTGACATTGATGTCATTATCCTCGGTGGTTTCGTCCTTCTTTGTCACTTTTAAAAGCTCTTCTTCCAGCGAGCTCTGAATTTAGTGAGTTCAATAACTTTACCCCTAGAAAGAACGCTTCTTCTGGAACCAATCGCAAAAAAAATGTCTCCATTGGCCCAAATTCGCTTCTTAGCACGCGAAACTGCAGTTTCTTGTACGTTATTTACAATCTCAAAAGTTCTGATTTTAAAGGAAGGGAAAACTTTGTCTGGTTGCAATGCCGCATCTTGAGTAAATTCAAAACTCATTCGCAAAAAACAAAATAAAAACTTCTAATCTTAAATCGTGTTAAAACAAATCCACGTGAAATGAGGGTTCACCGTATTTGTTTTTTATGATTTGCAGTGATTAAAGTAATTAGGTTTGATTGTAATTGCTTAAAGAATAACATTCAATGGCCAAAAGTAATAAACTTTCTATGTATAATATACTCTTAATTTCATGAATAAGGTGCGTACTGAATGAATTCGTAACTTTGTCAGAAGATAGGTATTGGAAGTTGGATTTTTAAACAACAACTAAAACAAATTAAGAAACAACAAATGTGGATCTGGATTAGACTATCCATTCGTCTAATGACTAAAAATATTTTTAAAATGCAATTAACATAGGAAAATTAGCACCTGTTTTTTGACAAAAAATTAGTACCTTCAGTTTAAACATCTATTTCACAAAAGTAGAAATGTAAGAGAAAATGCATCTCTACTGCATTTGATCTTTCCAGCTTTCCTCGAATAAACAGGAATCCAGAATTGATAACCTTCACTTAAAACTCCCAATTCTTTTAAATTCAGAGAAGATCTCGTACAATCCGTCAGTTTGGACCTTTTTGCTGAGGGTCCCGTTAGCCACTCGACTTCGCGTGACGTCGCAGAGGCCCATTAGTTTTAAATGGACCCAATGAGACGCAGCACGCTGAATCCTCAACGCTACTCGTGAACAAATGCCCCAGTTTGCACGCGAAAGGGCAAAGACGTCTTCTTTTAACTGGAGAAAATGAATTTACGACTTTTTCTGACTGAAAGCCAGCAGATCTTAAAGAGACGAATTAGAGGCTACTTTGCGTCGAGAAGTCTCTTCTTTTTTTTTTTGAAATTTTTTCTTTACATAACCTCTCTCTGAGGTCGGTCTTGTTCGTGTGTGATTCTTTATGCGGCTGTCGCTAGTTAAGATAAACGGACACAAACAATTCTTTTTTATCCTGTAATTGCCTCCAGAAAAATAAATGCGTTCGCGATTCGAACACACTCCTTGCCAATCATACGTCTCTTCCTCTCTTCTAAACTTGCACTGAACAGTCCAAGGTATTATCTAAACAGAAACGTGACTAAAACAATTTTCTTCTTCATACTAATGAGATGAATATTGTTCCATGATCACTTTTTTTTCCAGTTGCTCACGAAAAACATACGTTATTTCAGATTAAAAAAGATGAGGAGAAGGTTTTAGAGCGATGCTATTTCAATCACGGGAAACAATAGAGTAAACCATGGCGTGAACATGCAAAGTAGTGGCGAAAAATTTATTATTCTGAGATGCTCTTCTTCTTCCATTGTAATAAAGCAATACAAAAAAAAAGGCATATAATTCAGTTAGAAAAGCCTATTTAACGAGTGAAAACGCCATTTCTTTTAATTTGTTTGCCATGAAAGCTTATTTTTTGTGAAAAAGCTCTTGTTGAAGTTTAAAAGCAAATCATAAGAGTCGTAACCATCCGCAGAAGATCTGTTGTTGACATTTTCTGTTGATTATTTGTCTTTTTCATTGTGCCTTTATACTTGATAGCTAAGTTCGTAAGCAATGGAAAAATAAGCTTAGAGCAAGCGAAGAAAGTTGCTCCCAACACGGCTTTCGAATTTTGAGTGAAAGTAGGCACATTACTTGTGAATTTATAATTTTGGAAATTTGTTAAATATTTCCAAATTTACAAGTGACGCAGTGCAGAGAAGTACATTCATTTAGAATTAAACGCACCAGCCAAAGAGCTCACAAACAGTAATACACAGCTCACAACAATATTATAACTGATTTCTTACCTGTTAAATAGTTTTTTTTCCAACACGTAATGACGTCATTGTCAATAAATATTCTACGTACAGCGATGTGATACAGTGAAAAGCATCATGGGAAGGTGATAACAAACTTATTGCATCCACCCATTTGAAAACCACTTCTCCTACTTCCATGAATTAATCGGTAATAATTTAGTAACAGTTTTTTTATGGAAATTTGAAGACGTTTTGAAGCATGTATGAACAACAAGCGTGCTTCTAAAAAATTATTATTTTTTTTAATGCCCGATCGCTAGTATCATGAGAAGTCAATTGTTCTCTACAAACATCTTAGTTATTTATAAGTTATACTAAAAACATCATCTTTTTAAAGATAACTATTTTGGGGTCAATAACAATTTATAACCTACTTTCTTAATCACTACCTGCCTGCTTATTGACACATTTACCAGCCAAGATCGATTGTTTCTCACAAATAGACCCATCAAGTAAACACTTCGCACATGGCCACAAACATCAAATTATATTTGAGCTGTATTGAGATAATTATTTGGGGCAAATAACAATTTATATTCCTCTTTTTCGATAACTACCTGCTTATTAACACATTTACCAGCCAGGATCGACTTTTTTCCACAAATAGACCCATCGAGAAAACACTTTGTGGTCAAAAAACACATTTTGTTGAATTATGTTAAGATAATTATCTGCGGCGGATAACAATTAATAATCCTCTTTCTTGATAACTACCTGCCTGCTTTTTAACACTTTTACCAGCCAAGATCGACTTTTTCCCCCAAATAGACCCATCAAGTAAACACTTTGCACATGGCCTTTGGCACAGTTGGATGGATTTATTTTTAATCTACGGGTTCAGTGAATTCTACACTCGACGAACCACCACCCCCTCTCAGCTCTTGAGGAGTGTTTCAAAAAGCCGGGCATCCTGTGTTGATAGGTGTCAGAGGCAAAAGGGTTTTTAAGTAGGATCTGTTATTTCGGGTAGGGATAGGATTTTGAGAATGACGCATTTTGCAGGGTGTGAGAGATGAACTTCTAAAACTCCGCACCTCCCTTTGTGTGTGGCACTGCTTTGCTAGTTTCGTAATTTTTTCCTCATGCTTGTGTTTAAGGTTTTCGATTCAGACAGACACGCGCCGGATGAAGCGAAAAAAGAGTAATATTTCCGTCGTGTCTTTGATGTAGTGTTTTTTTTTTTGAACTGGAGCAACTTTACGGCGATGAAAATTCTACTGGAACAAAGAGAGCTTGTGTGTGGCTAAAGCGTAATTTTTTTCTGTAGTATTTGAGCCAAAAGGCTGTAAGGAAGGTGCAAGATATTAAGTACTAGCTGTACCCGACGCGCGTTGCTACGCCAACAAAAAAATACATCATTATACTGATTTTCATGACAATCGGTTGAACGGGGCAGAAGTTGCTACTCTGCACTGCCACCTGGTGGCGAGTGGCTTCAATGAGCATATTATGCACCTTCTCCGTGGCAAAATACATATATATATATAGCAATTTTCATAATAATCGGTCCAGGTATCAAGTGAAGCCGTGACTATACTCAAATTTTGTACTCACGCAGCTTGCAAGATCAATCAATCGCTAAAAATATCAAATAGAAAAAGTTTTAAAATCCCCCCGTTGCATGAAAAGCCATAAAACAATAAAGAAAGAATTTATTTGTTCAAACTCAAGAAAAAAGGCAACGGCTAACTTCTTATCAATGAGATTTTTCACGCGAATTAATGTCTGCAGCCGATAATTTTATTCGTATTTATCCAATGGATTGTGACTTAAGTTGGAATAAAAAAGGAACTATCGATCGGATTTTTTTTCGAACTGATCTATAAACATTCCCAGTACCAAAAATAACAAACGGTGAAAGTTTCAGCCAAATGTGCCGGGTAGTTTTTGAGTTCATGGATGACATACAGACAAACATTCATTTTTATATATATAGATTTAAAAAAGGAATGAAAATTGTAGGTTGAAGTTTGAATTCTAACCTCTTTGTATTAAATATTAGAAAACTAGATTCATATATAACCAACATTTACTAAAAATGTCAGCACAATTGGAGAGTCGAGTGGGTACTATTATAGGCCACTTGACCTGGAATGACCATTTTGCGAATTCTTTAGATCTCGTAGATCTGTTGCTTTCTGATGCATTGGTGCAGATTGTTTTAAATCTTAGACATTTGCTTATATTGTTTTAGTATTCATTCATATGCCATGTCTTATCTATACAATTAAAACATGTGTGCGTCTGTATGTGTGTGTGTCTGTAAGCCTATCTCCTCCGGACTGGCAATGTCTACTAGGTTAATACTGGCACCGTTGGATGCAGAACGTCCAGGGGAAGCCATTCCGCCCTGTCTTACCATTCTAGATTTTAAGAGACCGATTTCTTGATGACATCTTCACCCTGGATATGGTCGGACATCCAGTGGAAAAATATTTAAATCATCAACTGTCGCCCGCCGCGAAGGGGGTTGACAAGCGCAACGAGCAGACGGTGGAGCCACCTAGTTCAATTTCATTGCCGGCTGACGGAGAATTTCAGTTAAAAATCGAAGACGCGTCAGCATGAAATGAAAATTGGTAAAATTAAATTATTTTAGTTATCATTTGGTACTCTCTGGCAAGAGGCATTTATTGCCAGAGTGTATTTCTTATTACTGGGGACATTCACTTTCAGAGCGATGTATCTTCCAGATTTTATAACAATTACTTTCTTTTTTTAATACCAAAATGTAAATGGCAGGTTTCAGCAAGCTTCTACAAAAACGAAACTAGATCAGATCAATTAATCAAAAGTAGTTCAACAAGCTTGAAGTATTCAGTTCTGACCGTCGAAAGCTGTCTAGAACTAAGTATTCAGAAGCACTTATGTTTAACAAGTCTAAGCGATGTTTATTTATTTTTCCCCTCACGCGAGCCCTGGTGAGTAAACTGTACAAAAATCAACAACAAATAACTTTTTCCATTTACCTGATAGCGAGTAAAGGACGAGATGCGTGATTTTTTTTTTTTTTTTTTAATAAAAGTATTTACCTCTAGAATTTTTGAAAATAAACTTCAAATAAGTACGGAAAGAAGTTTTGAAAAGCGAAAGAAGAAAAAGAAAATCGTAAAAATTCGAGATTAGTTTTTCGCATTTTTATCTTTACTTTATCATATTTCTCCCATAAGAAATCGGTAACGACAGACTATAACTTTAATAACGGAGAAAAAAAAAACTAGCTTAAAGGTGAGTTTTTATTTAGATTAGTTTAAAAACAACTTCTCAGTAAAACTTTTTATTAAACTAAAAACATTTCTCGCATGATTGAATATATTTACCTCAAAATTCTAGTTTTTTTTTTTAATGAAAAAAAAATTACTAAAATTATAAAGGAGAAAAATTTTCTCTTTCTGTCTTTTCGTTTTTGCATTGAATATATAACAAATGTATTTATTTTGAAACTTAAGATCTTCAAAAATACTTGCTATGAAAAATATTCTTTTGAAATTTTTTGAAGTGCACGTTTAACATTTTTATTCCTTTTTATCAATAAACTAAAAAATTTCTTTTGCATTTTACTGAAAGGAACTATTTTTTATAGGGCGTTAAATGAAGTTGACTTTCTTTAGAGATGGGGTATGGCCGTTTCGCAATATAACTTTCCAAGCAAATATCTTTCAATTCTCACGATGAATCAAATATTAGCTCATATGAAATTTATTAGTAAAACGTTTAAGCCTTTCTTTTTTTCCGGAAAAAGGCAAAACTTACTTCGAATTTTGTTAACATTAGTTTGCTCTTCTAAAATGTCAAAAAGGATGTTATAATCCTATTCAAAAAAAAAAAAAATATTTCACTTGTTAATGCCTAGAATGGAATATCATTGTTGTCATTGAATCAAACTTCACTTTTTTGATATTTGAGCTATTTATAAATTTAAATTTTTTTTAACTTCAATGGCTTAAAGATGGGGAATGAAGTTAATAGAAGGAAAAAAGTCATTACTTATTTCAGATATGCAATGGAAAAACAATTCGTTGCCATTCATGGCTTGTTTTTCAGTACAATTAAGCATATTTGATCATTAATTATGCATATTGCTGCAAAGTTTTGCAAGTATACCGAAAGCCATTACACCGATAAAAAGTTCAAATCTACAGCATTAGTCGATGGCAGTAGTTAATTATTAGACATAGGTTGATGAAAAAATTTAAAACACCCACACTCTTAACCCACACAACCAGGAACCCGGAGCTGGAACTGTGTTTTCTCTGGAAGTACAATTCTAAATGATCGTCTACTACAAACCTTAAAGTTTTTAAAATATTTTTTAGATGTTTTTTTTTTTTAAATTTCAACTAGATCTGAAAGATCTGAGTTTTTAGTTCGTTGCCAAGTGTCCAATAGACACTTTTAACAGCCCCCTCAAGAACAAGGGCACCCCCCAAATAGTACGAAGACACCCCAAATTGGAGCTCTCCCCCCCCCCCAAAAAGGAATACCCCTTAAAGCAACCCCCTAAAAATTCTGTGCCATGACTCCCCCCCCCCACAGATAGGCACCCCTGCATTTAATCATTTTATTAGTAATCACTTGATTCAGAAAATGGAACAAAGGATATCAAAAAATAAATGTTACTTCAATATTCTGGTAAAAAAAATAAAAGATGCACAGATAATTTAAAAATTAAAATATATTCATAAGATGTGTCATCAAATGAAAAAGACTGAAAAACACAAAATTTTTACTTTTCTCTTTGAGACACTGTTGTTTCGTTAGAAACTCATTTTTTTTAACCAATTGATAAAGTAACCTCGCCAACTGACCGAAAAGAAAGAGTAAAAAACAGTAGCCTCAAACAAAATTCCCGTGCCTAAAAAGGATACATCCATTATTTTATTAATTTGTTAGCGTTCCTTTATATGAAAAAAATTGTAAATTAAAATATGTAACTCGATAGCGTGCATACATTCATCGTTTGACTGTATAAGCTACAATGAAATGTTCTTATTTCGACATTTAACATAATGCATTGAAGTATTCAGATTATCTCAAAAACCCTTACTTCTGTTATTAGAATTTGTTTAACGATTGTTTATTCAACTCAATTTTTTAAAACCTGAAAATTTGCAGAATTTGCTGTTTTTTTTAAATTGTTATGTTTCTTTTCTTTTAAAACTCATGAAACATAAAATTTTCGATGTATTTAATTCTGTTATTAAATTCCTGTTCATGAAATATTCCATCAAAAAATTTCAAGCTTAAAGATTGACAAAAGAGGAAAAAGTTCGAAAATTTGAGCACTAAAATTTGAATGTCTTTTACCCTGTGACTGCGTTGTTCTTCTGTAAAGTACCTACTCCACAAAACTTGACGTTAAAGGACTAATATGTGAATTTTATATGCATTCTTACTCTTAGCAATATTTTATTTCAATGCTTTTCTTGTTATTGATATTTAGCTTTTAAAAAACATTTCATATACAATTTTCAAGACATAAATTTATTATTATTACGCTTATTAATTAAAAACTGGCTGATTAACAAGTTTTAATTCAGCTTTGAAAATTTATTAATTAATCAGTTTATTTTTGCTTTTGATGATATCTTGTATAAAACCAATTTTTGTCATTTATTTTCAATGTGCCTTTTTTTTTTAATGTGTTATTTTAAGGTTATGTACACTTAAAAATGCTATTTGTATTGAAATAACTAACATTTATTAGTTTCTTGATCATCTTTTTAAGATTTAGCATGCTTTGTAAAATTTATTCCTGTATTTTTTTAATGTGACTATATAGCAGGAATTCTTGTACATATACATTATAGTAACCTCGCGATACAGCACAAAATTTTGGTACAGGGAGTCGTTATAACGAATTTCAACTTCAGCCTTGCTTTAATCGTATGCGGATACTGTAAGCCTTGCTTCCAAAGAGGTTAAATTTTCTGACTCACATCTCTTAGCTATTGTACGATCTAAAGTTTATCTTATAAATGTTTTTTTTCTTCTTGAGGGGGAAAGCATGTCATTTCCATATGAAATGATCATAAGAGTACCGGTTTCTTTCCTTCTTTTTGTAGTTTTCCCAGGGCTACAGAAGCCCACTTGTCGCTGTTCCCTCCCCACTTGATATTCAACCGTCTCGAGTGGGCCTCTTCGTGATAAGTTGCTAATTTCGTGAGAAACGACGAAAGGTGTCTCGCGGATTAAACGTGAGAGGCTTCCATTTCAGTCGGAGGTCACAGTCTCGTTGAAAGTTGGCCTTGCTTCAGACGCAATTTGCGAAAAAGTATTCCCTTGCATCCTGTTTGTTTAAAATGTATTATTTTGTCAGTTTGCAATTTCTTGTTATTTTGTTAGTTTCTTGATTCTTTTTTAAAATTTTAAAAAGTAATAGAAGTTATGAGAGCCGCACACAAACGATAAATATTATGAATTGTTATTATTATCTTACTCAATTACTTGTTTAATTAATTACTACATTACTTGTTTAATCAATTACTTAATTACTTGTTTAAAATGGATCACCGATTAAATGGGAGGGTCTTCCAATTCAATCAGAGATCACAGTCTCGTTGAAAGTTGGCCCTGCTTCAGACGCAATTTGCAAAAAAATATTCCCATGCATCCTGTTTGTTTAAAATGTATTATTTTGTCAGTTTGCAATTTCTTGTTATTTTGTTAGTTTCTTGATTCTTTTTTAAAATTTTAAAAAGTAATAGAAGTTATGAGAGCCGCACACAAACGATAAATATTATGAATTGTTATTATTATCTTACTTAATTACTTGTTTAATTAATTACTACATTACTTGTTTAATCAATTACTTAATTACTTGTTTAAAATGGATCACCGATTAAATGGGAGGGTCTTCCAATTCAGTCAGAGGTCACGGTCACGTTGAAAGTTGGCCCTGCTTCAGACGCAATTTGCGAAAAAATATTCCCATGCATCCTGTTTGTTTAAAATGTATTATTTTGTCAGTTTGCAATTTCTTGTTATTTTGTTAGTTTCTTGATTCTTTTTTAAAATTTTAAAAAGTAATAGAAGTTATGAGAGCCGCACACAAACGATAAATATTATGAATTGTTATTATTATCTTACTTAATTACTTGTTTAATTAATTACTACATTACTTGTTTAATCAATTACTTAATTACTTGTTTAAAATGGATCACCGATTAAATGGGAGGGTCTTCCAATTCAATCAGAGATCACAGTCTCGTTGAAAGTTGGCCCTGCTTCAGACGCAATTTGCAAAAAAATATTCCCATGCATCCTGTTTGTTTAAAATGTATTATTTTGTCAGTTTGCAATTTCTTGTTATTTTGTTAGTTTCTTGATTCTTTTTTAAAATTTTAAAAAGTAATAGAAGTTATGAGAGCCGCACACAAACGATAAATATTATGAATTGTTATTATTATCTTACTTAATTACTTGTTTAATTAATTACTACATTACTTGTTTAATCAATTACTTAATTACTTGTTTAAAATGGATCACCGATTAAATGGGAGGGTCTTCCAATTCAGTCAGAGGTCACGGTCACGTTGAAAGTTGGCCCTGCTTCAGACGCAATTTGCGAAAAAATATTCCCATGCATCCTGTTTGTTTAAAATGTATTATTTTGTCAGTTTGCAATTTCTTGTTATTTTGTTAGTTTCTTGATTCTTTTTTAAAATTTTAAAAAGTAATAGAAGTTATGAGAGCCGCACACAAACGATAAATATTATGAATTGTTATTATTATCTTACTTAATTACTTGTTTAATTAATTACTACATTACTTGTTTAATCAATTACTTAATTACTTGTTTAAAATGGATCACCGATTAAATGGGAGGGTCTTCCAATTCAGTCAGAGGTCACGGTCACGTTGAAAGTTGTCCTTTAGACGTAATTTGCGAAAAGGCTTCCCTTGCAACCTGTTTGTAAAAAATGTAATACTTTGTTCTCCTATGAATGAAGCAGTTGCTGAGATACTCCCAACTCGGCAATTAGGCAGTGTCATTTTTTAAAATGATCTGTTCATCACAGGATCGTTGATTTTTTACCCGTACATTGAATTCGTTCATTTAAAAAGTTATTTAAGTTTTATAAAGTTCACTCAAAACATAATTAAATTAAAACCATTAAAAAACATAAATTAATTAAATTATTAATAATTAACTAAATTCGGAAAGTAGGCTATAAAATAGTAAAAATTAACTCATTAATTGACCAGCATAAATAAGATGGCGACGAAAAGCTGAAAAGCAAGTGATGCGGAGTGTTTTATTATAAAATAGAAAAGAGAAACAAACTAACAATACATTTCCTTGTGTTGTATAAAGACTAATTTCAGTAAAAATGTACAAACGAGCGAACTGAAACAACTGTATACTTTCTTTGCAATGTTCTAATAGGTTTAACGTTATAACAAACAAAAAAAGTGTGGCAAGAGTACAACTATTAGTACATCAGAAATAAATTCCAAACCATTCATCGAACGGCCGTTCATTTTTTAGGGGATTGCAGTATTCCGTTCCTTTTTAGAAGTCGTTCCTTTAACCAATTCATGAATGACGCATTCCTACTTTAAACATAATAGTAAATACACGTGGATCTCGTGTAGCAAACTTTTTACCGGAAACGATGCAAAGGATAATTCATTCAATGGACTGATTTTTTTTTTTTTTTTTTGAGGTAAAAAAAAAATGATAGAAGTACTTCATACTAAATTGTCCTTAATTTGCATAAATTCGGGATTTATCTAAACTTTTGGACAAAAATTTTATTTATTTATTTTTTTTTTTTACAGAATTTGCAAAATATTGTTTGCGATTAATTATAATACGTTTTGTTGCAACGAATAATGTGTTTAAGAAAAGAGGTATGTTTGATTTTGTAAATCTACAAGTACCTTTATTTGTTCTACTAAGTTTCAGCTTTTTATCCTTATTCTATACATTTGAATCACAGTGTATTAAAAAAAATTGCAGCAATTCTATTGAATGAAAAAAAAAATCAATATACAACACGAAAAGTTCAAGGATTTTTTGAAATAAAATCAAAAAAAAAAAAAAAATACCAGTGGTTTAATTCCTGAGTTAGTAAAATCTAAAACCATTGATATATAAGTTTATTAGTTGTATATTATATTTTTTGCCTTATTAGATACTATGAATGAATTAAAAATGACAATTTTTTGAGAATAACTAACAAGCAAAGAAAAAAATATCGTCAAATTGTTAAGTTTGACGTTGGCAATCATTTACAATCCTTGTAACTATTACAAATAGCTGCAATCTTCTGATTTCAATAGGTTGAACAAAATGCGTGTGGTATATTTAAAGACAAAGACAACTAGAGCTAAAATAGCCACTGTAAAAGTTGTAAATGATTGTGAGTTTTTGATTTAGGAACTGCCGTTTTTATTTGAAGCCCTTGTTGATAACAACAAGCATTTAAAAACATGTATGTGATAGTTGGAAATGGTTAAGGTTTATTTTATGTATAGCCACATTTGGTTGCGAATATATTGTTTTCTAGTAGGCTGATCCGTGCCAACAATTACAAACATAACGGTTGAAGTAAAAATGGATTCTGATCGTTTTATATTGACTTGATTAAATAAATTTTATATATACAGTACAGAACCTTTTATCCGGGAACCGAAAAACCGGGAAACCAGAAAACCGGCAACTTTGTGCGAATTTTCCCGTCATTTTTCAAAAATACGCATTTTGGCAATTTTTGAAAAACTAAGCATTTTTTTGAAATACCTAAAAGAATATGAACAGTATCTTAATAAATACCATATTACTCAAGTATAACGGGGAAAAAGTTAACAAAACCGAACTTCAAAGGGTTATTCTTTAAGCGAGAGAAAATTTCCGAAATATTTTCTTGAATTAAAAAGTACTCTCGTAAGTCCAAAATTTTCATGTTTTATTCCATCTGAAACCTAAAGAAATAAATATTGTCACATTCTAATGCAATATTTCATTGTGAATGGCCTTAAATTAAAATATTGCAGTTTAGAGCGAAAGAGCGGGAAATGCCGAAAACCAGATTCGCGAATTTCCGGATAGCTGATCGTGGAATCTGGAAATCGTTAAACACAAGACTCTAATGAGGTTGTAAGAACTCATAAATAAAATTTCTATTCTTATTAACTTAATATAAAAACAATAGTTATCAATAACTATCGTAATCACAAATACAACATCTTTACAAAAAGTTAAAAAAAAAAAAAGAAAGCAATGCGTTTATGAAAACAAATGTTTTCATACACTACAGTAGAAAAATCGCACATTTACGTTCAAAAGCTTGTTTCTTTTTTTTTTCCAAACAGTGTGAATGTCTCAGGTCTTATGAATAAGTTAAATTTGAATTATTCTCTCACGATAGTAGTTTTTAATACTTCTATATATATATATTTCTATAGTAGTTTAAGTTTTCTAAACAATCGGCCAATAGCGCTTTTTAGAGATCCAGAAAACCGGGAAATTCAGATATCCGGGATAGCGATGGTCCCGAACTTCCCGGATAATTGGTTCTCTACTGTACTTGATTAAATAAAATTTCTAATATTTGTTGTTGTTCTAAATAGCTAATATTCGAAAGACATCGTTGCTAAAACTAAAATGAGAAAATAATCTTTTGGCAGATATAATAGTTTTTTTGAACACAGCATTAGTGAAAACCGAAATAGGAGAAACTTACGCCACAGCAACTAAATAGAGAATAATTAAATTAAAAAATAATTTGAAATCAAAACATGAGTAGAGAAAGAAAGAAAGAAGGAAATGAGAGAGATAAAATCAGCATTCCTAAAACACGAGTACTGCAAAAGTATTGCGAAAACGTTTTTCGGGGAAACAAAAAGTCCCTTCCTTCAGAGTTGAAAAATTTCTGCACCGATTTTCCCCCCAAACACTTCATTGCTGTAGTTTTGAATTTTTTGTGCTTTATAAAAACTCTGATTCTCTCACTTATTTATTTCTTTACACACAAAGGGTCACAGGTGTGCTCTTTTATTTTTTAGCAAAAGAAAATGATACGTTTTCTTAATTTATTTTCATTTTGCAAATTATAGCACTCAATTTATTTTTATTAATCTACACACACAGCAGGAAAAACTCCTAGGTTAAAAATATCGTTTGCCGGATTTGAACTGTGGAACGACATCTAAAATTAATAGCATTTTTGCTCCTATTAAAAATGCAAGTGACTAGCTGCGAAAAACCATTATCTGTCAACCGCAATAATCATTTTGTTTGGAAGGTAGTTCGAAGTCAAGCCCAACTTGTTCCGTCTGCTGTTGACAAGCAGATTTTTTTTTAACCTTCCTTGTCGGCGTCACCTCTGCCCACGAGCGTTTCACCATCCCTGCCGAGGCACTCCCAGTTGCTAATCGAAAGAATGGGAATTTAAGTGATTTTTTACTCTTCGAGCTTGCAAATTATGTGCATAAAAATTGATGCGAGTGTAAGAAAAAAAAAAATATGTGTTAAGGTATATTTTGCTATCGGTCTTGACTCTTTGGTACTTTATTCGCTGTCGTGTCCTCGGTGATCTGTAGGTTAATAAATATTTCTAGTAAATCAAAAACTTATATCAATACTAGGATGCGTCATTTTTTTCTGCATTCAATGCTTTAATCCTTTCTCACACGGATTCTACTACCTGTTTGCATTAATCGTTTCTGACATTGTTTCCATACCCTCTTCAATGCGGCAACGAGCTCAATTTTATTGGCGGGCACCAGGTCTTGAACCGTTTTCTTTAGATTTGACGGTACCACAAATTCTTGATCGTATTGAGATTGGTAGAGTTGTTTGATCAGTTTATTACCGAAATTCTTCTTTCTGTTTAAAATCTATGAGTTGATTTAAAAATGTGATACGGAGTAGAATCTTGCTGAAAGATAAAATGTATCACTAAATGTGTAACTGCTGTGCCCCAGTTGAAGTATCATGCAGTATTATTGATAAACAACGGAAGTCACGCATTGTTTTATTTTAAGATATATATAACATCCCAATTCTAGCAACCCTCATGCACCCACAAACCAAGAAGGTTGTGTCAAAATGGAGAGAACGTCTTACACAAGATTTCTCATACGCTTTTCTTTTTAAACGTCACACCCGAATACTTTTTTTTTTTTACAGATATTCAAAAAAAGATTCATCACTGAATATAATACTTTCCAACCTTGTTGCCCTTGTTTGAGCTTCTCTTTGCTCCAGGAGAGTCGTGCACGTTTCTGTTTCATATTTATCTTTGGTCTTATTTCGTAGATCCGCTATTAAAACTGCAGTTGATACAACCGTTCAAGTGTAGTTGGCGTGGATAACTATACATTCTGTCCAACACTTTTGGACGTAAGAAGCATTTTTCAAAGATTATTTTGGAAAATTTACTTTAATTAGGGTTCATCTCTGCCAGGTGCTCCAATTTTTCTACCTCGTTAACTTCGATTACTTTTTAGTTGGGCAGTCCTTCTATATTCCTTTAAAATCTTGTATACCATATATTGTACAACGTTCATTTAAACTGAGTTGGACAATTTTTTTTTCTATCTTTAAGAAATGATACAATATGTAACTTCGTCTTTTTCCTATTTATCACCTTGACGATTCGTTTTGAGCAATTAAATGCTTTTAAAAGAGCGTAAAATTATCCGGGCGCCAAGCTTCATACTTGTGACCAAATATAGGGTAACAGGTATGCAAATATTTTCGCTACTTTTTAAAATTCACATTAAATAAATAAATTATTCTAATTGTTTGACCCATAGAAAAACTATTTTTTCATTGAGTTAATGATCCAGAAATTGTTAAAATAATATCTGAAAAGTTGTTTAAATTGATTTACCCAGTCATGAATAACGAGTTTTAGTCTTTTGAATTTGCATGCGATCATTTTTTTCTGACTCTAGGAGAAGTTTTGTTCAAACAGTTCTGATATTGTATTATTTTAAATTTGGGTTGTAGAACTGATTTTGGGGTAAAGGAGTCGGGAGTCGAAGGTTTACAATTTCAAGAGTCGGAGTCGGTCATTTTTCGTCAAAGTCCTCAACTCTGCTAGTGCTTGCGGAATCGGAGTAGGATTCATTTTGGGAAAAAGGAGTCGGAGTCGAAGATTTACAGTTTCAAGAGTCGATCGTTTTCCCTCAAAGTCCGCAACTCTGCCAGTGCTTGCGGAGTCGGACTGATTTTGGGGGGAAGGATTCGGAGTCGAAGATTCTAAACTTCCCAGGGTCAGATTCGGAGCCGGAGTCTGTCATTTTTCTCCGACCCCGCAACCCTGTTATACATTGTGCAGACAACTTTACATTTCATCGTTTCGCCTCCAAAAAGAGTAAACAAATGAACTAAAAACAAATTTACAGAAAATGGAACTCTAAGTTTCGGCGTATGATAATAATTTTGCCGAACAGAAATCCAAATTTCGCCGAATGATAATTTTGCCAAATGGAACACCGAACTATACCGAAGGATAATTTTGCCGAATCGTCTGACAAAATGTGCTGAATAACGGCATTTTTAGGAGGTCACGGTGACCTCCCGTCACCTCCTATCGAGGCATCCCTGCTCAGTGGGTCAGATAAATATAAAATCTGCCAAGAGTGTGTTTGAAAATATTTCTGAATCAATTATTTAATATTTTATTATTTTTGTTTGATTTTTATATAATATCTTTCCTTTTATGACTCTTAGAACCATTTTGTTAATCACCATCGCTGTAGCTGTATCTTAAAAAATAAAGAGAAAAGAAAAACTTACATCTTCATTTCGCTGTTTCTTTTTTCCTCTATTTATTTTACTATTATTTTTTTCAACTCATTCTGATGACTTAACGCCTGTGCGTGTCATATACTTAATTCAGAAACACTTCCTCGAAATAACATTTCTCTTATTTTTACTCTCTCTGAATCGAACAGCGCAGACGATAAAAGAAAGAGAAAAAAGAGAAATAAATGCAAGAAAGTTCTCATATTACTGTCTGGCGGTCAACAGTTAATAAACTGAAAGCGTGGGAAAAAAAAAAGAAAATCTTCTGCAATGAAACGGAGACTGTGGAGTTTTGATGGAACGAGATTTTTATCTATTCTATGACATCTTCGAAATGAATAGTTTTCATTTTTTCCGAACTGCGTATTTCAAAGATTTTTCCATTTCATTGAAAAATCGTTAAACATGTAAAATATATCACAAGTAAGAACTCTTAATTTTTTTTTCTTTGTGATGCATGTGTAAAATGAATCGAGCATATTTTTGCTTTCTAAATAGTATTTTTTTAAGTTTGGTGCTATGTCAGATTAAATTTTGTCAATTTTTTTTTTGGAAATTGTTATTGTAAAAATTATTAGTATTTATTATTATCATTATTATTATTATTATCAGTGTTTATTATCATTATTTATTATTTTTTTTATTATTAATATTGTTTATTATTTTTATTTTTTATTATTATTAGTTTATTATTATTACTTTTTTAGTTTATTATTATTATTATTATTATTAGTTTATTATTATTATTGTTTATTTGTTGCTCTGACTTGCTCAAAAATATTTCTTTGTTTCACATATGTTTAACAGCTAAAACGATCGGATGTTTTAAAGCATCAAAGTATTTTCACCATGCTTTGAGATCAAACTAGTGCACGCAGTCTTTCAACAGTGCTTTTGATTTCAGGATCTGCATGACAAACACATATTTCACGAATTGCCTTTACATAGAGTATTTGTTGATTTAACGATGATCCTGTATGAATTTAAATATCCAAAAGATGTTTAATGAACTGGGTCTATTTTCTATTTAAAAAAGTGTTTGAAATATAATTAAAAAACATTTTAAAGCAATACATGCGCAATTTTTGCTTACATTTATTGTGAACTTGATACCATTTGTATCACAGTACTACAGATGCATTTGTGTTTAAAAATTCAAAACATATTTTTAATCAAAATAAATTTAAATGTAATTAATTATTTGCCCAATAAATTGTGAATTAGAAAGGTCAATGTTATTGCAGGAAATTTATTGTTATAATATCAATTGTTTCATTATAGGTTCAATGAAATGGTAGTTTAGTGTATTTTCTATTTTATAATCTCTGTATTTAGCGAATTTTGCTTCTTTGTTTTCTGAAAAAACGTCATACATACAATTAACGCAGTAAGAACTAAAGGGATGTAAGTGGTAATTTTCAAATTTTGAGTAAAACGCGTTTAAAGATAAGGCCCCAGGTAAACTTTCATTGATTTTTTTTCTAAATCATGCTGTATAGCAACACCAACCAAGACTATTAGTTCTATATCTAGCCCTAAAACAGAGTTGTGATTCACCTACCATTTGTGTACTGGTTACCTCCAAATTTTTAATTTTGCCACTTAGATTCCTTTGCTTCTCACTATCTCACAATTGTCATTGAATTCTTGCCATTTTCATCCTTAGAAATCATCTTTTAGTGAAGATAATGGACTAAATCATATGTATTTTCATATTCGACTTAACTGCATTTACAGCTATCATACCTGCTAAAGTTCATCTTTACCTTGTAAAACTTCACCCAAAGCATTATGCACTTTATAGTTAAAGGAAAAAATCAATTAGGTTTTTCTGTGCTTCAATGATAGTGTTTTAAAGATAATCCATTATTTCACTGAAAATCTCATATAAGAGTTTGAACTTTGACCACAAATCTCTTGAATATTGACCCATAAACCAGCAAATAAGCTAATGTCATAATTTACCGTCCTCTTACGAAACCAGATCCTCGATCGCAATTCAAGAAGAGCTCATCTGGAATCGCCTTTGAACATTGATTTCTTACCTCCATGGCCCTTATTGAGCCTCTTAAAACAATTTCTCTTTCTTTCATCAAACCCGGTTAATAAGTCAGGGTAAAAAAAACTTCGAAAATTGCAACTCCTCCCTTCGTCGAAAGTACTAATTTTCCAAGTCAAGGGAGTGCCTAGAGTACACGAGCAGATCTCAAATGATCCCAAAATTCCAATTTGGAAATACATGGTTCCCAGAACCCCTTGGGGTTCGTGAGGATGGTTTTGTTTGCACCATTAATTTGCCTCGATCCTGCCCCTACAATTACATCTTACCTAATGAAACACGTTAAGTACATAGTTACATAGTTTAGACTCGACAATTGGCCCAAGATTGCTCTTCTGCTTTGTACAATCACGTAAATGTGTTTGTATAAGGCTGTCATTAGGCTTCAGGAATAGTTTTTGCTTCTAATAGTTTATTACGATTTCCAGTCAGTGATTGGTTTGGCATGCAAATTTTATGGCTTCGGATTGGTTTGTGTCACGTTTTCTGGTGGAAAATTGCTGTTGGGTATGCCACCAATACTATCTTTATTTTATGTATTGCTCGTTTATTATCGAATACAATCTTTAGTAAAGATTCATTAAGTATTTGGTATCGGTTTTTTCGACTTGACCGTGATAACAGTTGTTGAAAACCCAACAACGAGACTACTAAATCTCACTTTTTTTCTGATTCATTTACATATACATTTTGTAAGTTCGAATGATTGCGTTAAAATGGTTTTCTTAATGAACAGTGCTGATCGAGAGACTTGGTACGAGCATCAAAGAAGACATTTATATCGACCATTTAATGCTATGAAAACATTGCAGTGAATATTGCACACCTGTTTGCCCGTACGATATTGTACGGGTTTGCCCTTCTCGGTACTTAGAAATAAAGCTACATTCCAAAAGTTGTTTGTAGTGCTGTTAGCGCCAAATAATGTTCTTAATCGTTATCCACCCACAGAGTCGGAGCTCATCGCGAACAATAAATTATGAAATATATTTTTATTGCTTATCGTAGCTGCAATACTTAGGGGCAACAAAATATGTTTCAATGTGCCTTACGTTTTTCTCTTCGATTATTTTTTTCAAGTAATGATAACATTAAATCAAAAACAAAGAATAACTTTCATGCAAGAGATCATATAACCTACCCTACTTTGTTTCATTTTGTATTACGTGGATTCCTCTCCCCCCCCCCTCTTTTCCGTACTTTTAATCAATACTTATGTATCTCGATCAACAGTAATGTATCTCCTCCTAAGTATTTTGATTCTATTAAAGAATTTTCCTGAAGTTGAGTCCTGAAGTCTCTGTAAAAAGTTCTAAAACCTTTATGGAACCGATCATCCCAGGAAGCGTATCACCAATAACAGTCATGATTAAAGTCCTTCTATATCAATAAAAAAGAATAAGGATCTATGGATGACAATCAGTGTGAATTTTAAAATGATAAAATGAATATATATGATTTGTCATTGCTAAAATATTCCTTTTAGACCTAAAATTGAGAAGCTGCTCTGTCAGCTGTCCTTAGAACAATTCTCAAAATAAATCTGCCTTCCTCTGTGCACATTTGTTGAATCAGAGACGAATTCGCAGAGGAGGAAAAAATAAAACCTGACGATTTGCTTACTGATAAGAACATCCGCTCCATTACCTTGCCTCCTGAAGACAATTTCTTGACACTCGTGTCCAACATACTTACAAGAAAAGATTAAAAGAAAGGAAATGGTACAAGACTCCATTCCGAGTTACAATCTCGAGTCACTGCAGGGAATCGTAATAAGAAATACCCAACTTATCTCTCAAAAAGCCGTGGTACTTGAAAAAGCCATTTAGTCCACGCTGTTGATTACCTTAGACGAGATGTTACTGATATATGCTGTTCTAAATTAAAAACAGGTTCTTGTGTGTCTTCAGACGCTCTCTAAGTAATTTTTGCAATGACGAACTTTTAAGTAACACGCCTATTGCAATTTGAAGAACAACCATTTTTATCCGGGCTTTTAATCATTAATTTTGATTGTTTTTGCTTCTTACTAGCTCGATTATTAAAAATGATGTGAAAATTACTTTTTTTGAAGCTGTGAAAGATATTATTCTCTTTTGCAATATGGATCGAGGCTCCAAAAGGAAGATGCAGTCCAAGAAAATTTGAAAATAAATTGAAGTTAATTTTGTAATCAATCAAAAGAAAATAAAAAAGGAAATTGAAAAGAAAAAGTAAGTAAGAAGCGAAACAATTACGAAGAGGATCAGAAAATATTCAAAAAAATTTAAGTACATTTATCAAAATGCAGAATTAGAGAAGTGGTCGGAGCTTTATGTAGTTACGTCTACTGCAGTTTAACAAACAGTTATTTTTATCGTGCCTTGAATTCATTACTTTTGCTTGTTTTTGCTTCTTGTTGCCATATTTTAATTTATTTATTTTTTTTTTTGTAATAAGAGAAAAGTCACCTTTTTTTTATCTAAATTAGATCTCTGTTTTGCGATTTTATATAAACTGTATTTTGGATCTTATGAACAGTCTAAAGACATTACGCCTTTTGAACAATTGCAATTACCAAACGATCTACATATCGTCTCCTCAGAGCAACAGTAAGAGATATCTAATCCCAGAAAAAACACTAAGGTATCTTACTGTTGCTCTGAGGCTACGATATTTAGGATTATTTCCTTAAATTCAGTACATTTTTATCGTATCGTGTCTTATTAAGTCATTTAAACTTGTTGAAGAAGGATCAGGTCTCTTTTTGACTTCGAAACGCTTGTATGTGATTTTCATTAAACTTGAATGCTGATTAATTTTTCGCTTAAACTTGCAGTTGTTGTCATTTTCAATTTATTTAATTATTGATAAATGTCTTGATAATTGTATTTAGAAACCCACGTTCATGTCTATAAAGTTGAAACATTTCTTTCGTTTGGAAATATACGAAAATGTTTAAGAATCGTACTTAAGTTTGATACAATTTAAAAGTTTTAATCATTAACTGGTGATGTGAGTTTTTCATAACATAGGTGATGATTTCTGATCGCCACTTATAGAATCCACAAAATTTAGCACTTTAAATGAAGAAATTTTCCAATGATATTTTTATTATTTATTTATATAAAAGTCACTCAACAACCGTCACATACAAATTAATGTTCATTCTTTGAAAGAAAAATCAGTTGTTAGAGCAATAGAAATTTCATCAAAATCTTCGCTATTTTAAATACAATTTTCGTAGAACGTTTGGAAAATATAGAGTTTATTTTAGGCGCACATATATGAGTTCTGAACCCCTGGTTCAACAGAAAAGGTGTTAAAGGAAAATAAAAACGACGCCTTGTTGTAAAACCAAGATCTTCATTTTTATTTTTCGAACAACACTTAGAATGCCAGATGTTAAGTTTTTCACATACATTTTAATATCGCGTGCGCATTCAACAGTTTTATTGCCATATTTTAATCTTTTAAATGTAATTATCTTTTAATATATGTTTTAAAAACCATTGTTGCCACCTTTAATCTATCAAACTTAACACCAGTCAACGTTTTAATATCATGAAAAAAAAGGTACCTTTTAATGAGGAACATAAATAAATTTACTTATTTCACAGAAAAACTCACATTCTGTTACAAAAAAAATAAATAAATAAATAAAAAAAAGGAACACACTTTTAACCAACACTTCCGTCTTTCGAAAGATTTCACGATCCAAACATTTTTACTGCTAGTAGAAGTTGAAGTACTTATCTTGCTTCGTGTTTAAATTAATCAATAAAGAAGTTAAGATATGCTGAGCCAGGGGTGCCCCCCCCCCAAGTTAAAAGGCGCAAATTCCCCCCCCCCCCCAAAAA
Source organism: Uloborus diversus (assembly GCF_026930045.1). NCBI lineage: Eukaryota > Metazoa > Arthropoda > Arachnida > Araneae > Uloboridae > Uloborus > Uloborus diversus. The sequence continues at coordinate 139,365,542 of NC_072734.1, read as the reverse complement.
AAAAAATTCTTGCTTTCAAATAACATTAAAGACACCTTTACAGAATTACACTTTTTAGAGTTTCTAATTCCCAGGCAAATTAATGGGGGGAGAGGGGTTACGCCAACTACCACCATCTGAACCTAAATATTGTTGGATTGATGACATGTCTCACTTCCCAAAACTTTACAATATGTCCCTTGAATAAAAAAGCTTCAAGATTCGGGTTCGGGAACTTTCCCCCGAAACGTTTTCAAAATAGTAGTTCTAAAAACGCAGTTTTAAAGTATATGTGATAATGTTAGGTAGAGAAGAGATTCGAGAGGTCTCTCTGGGAAATTTTTTTAAAATTGCGATTCCAGGCTATCTATGGTCAGGGGACGGGCAGTTTTCGGAAATTGAAGCCCTAAAATCGCAATTGTAGCCAACATTCGTGACGTTAGGAAAAGAAGTTTTTGGAAGCACTCCCCAGATGCTTTTTTCTCAAATTTAATCTTTAATGATTTTGACGAGAGTGGGGGAAAGGAGAGAGGCGCTCCACTAAAATGTTCGAACCTGTTTCTTTAGAAACGCAATTTAATATATCTTTGGTGATGTTAATGGAAGGAGAAGCTTTATGGCATTCATCCGGCAATTTTTCGGAAATGAAACTCCAAAAAGGCAATTGCAGATTTTCCTTGATTGTGTGTTAAGAAGAGGGAAAGTTCAGGGGCTCTTCTCATAAATTTTTCGAAGTTGCAGTTCTGGAAACTCACGACCAAACTGCACGACCTTGAGGGTCACAGATTTGGAAAAAATTCTAGGTAAAGGTCCATTCTCACTAGATATGAGCGCATGTAAAGCGGTTTGACTGCATAGGCCCTAGTTTTTCTGCAACAAGGGTCTAAAGTTGCTAGTTTTGCCCCAGAAATGCAATGGCGTTTCCATTGGAATTTCAGAATTCAACACTATATTCGATCTCCCAACACCTTTGGCATCTTTTGTTAGTAAATTGAGTATAAGGGAGAACACGTATTTATTTATGGGCATTTTCTAAGTTATTTGAAAAGTCGAAACGATCCTGTATTTTTGTTCTTTTGTGTGCCATGTGCCATAAATCAGAGTTTTTTCTCTTCTCCCTATTTGATGCTTATCAATGTGGGATACCTTTGATAGCAGACGATAAATATCCAGTTAAAGTAAATGTTTTTATTAGCGAACGATAAATACTTTTTACTTGCAGACGATGAATATAAAACGAAAATAATTAGTTAAATTTGCAAACGATAAATATCATGTAACTATGTTCTTTTGGCGTTCAAGTTAGTGAAATTAAAAGTAGTAGCCAATTCGAATTTGGGAATCGTTTATTAAAAATTAGTATACAACGTAATTAATTTAAAGGTAAGCATGGAAACGGCTCATACTGCAGTACAATAGTAAAAAAACCGATAAACTGGTAATTTTAAAGGTAACTCAATTGCATCTCTGGGTCCAAATTATCAACTTTCTACCTCCGTTAAAGTCGAACTAGGGCTTATGCAGTCAAAACGCTATACCTAGGCTCATATCTAGTTGAAATTGACCTATATCTAAAATTAGGTCCAAATCTGTGACCGGTCGTGCCGTTTGGTAGTCAGTTTTAGATGACTCTTAATGACAGAGGACGTTTTTCGGGCGTTACAGTGGAGAAGCTCCTCTGGAAGTTTACCGAAATTGAAGTCGCATATCCAAAAAAGATGGGTCACACACAAGTTCACTATGACAGATATTTTTCGGAAATCCACAAAATTGATCCAGCTATTCAGCACAAATCCAAAGAACTCGAAAATTTTCACGAACAGAATACTTCCTTCTATATACACATATCAGATACAGAAGAAAATAAAAATGATTTAAGAAAAATAACTAAAATACCCTAAGAACAAACTGTTCTACTTCCAACAGTGGAAAATAAGATCATTGAACGTTTTATAAAAATCATTTAATGATAAATTGAAAGAACAGTCAATTTAAAAACGGTAGAAAAAACAAGAGTAAAATGAAATGAAAAATTCTACATAAACTTCAGCTATTTTTTTCAAGTGATGTGCTTAAAAAATATGTTATTCGAAAACTTCAAAATTAATTTTTAACGATTGTTTTGCTGCAAATGAATCCATCAAAGGCAGAGCATAGTGGCCAAAATTCTTACAAACAATCAATAAATAGCAAGGGAAAAAAACAATTAAATTAAAAAACGTTTTATTTTAGCCATTTTGACCTCCCTCTCATCACTGTTACACGTGTATACCCCTGAAGTAGATTTACTTCCCTTGGATTTCAAAACCATTAACAAGGCAGTAAAATCAACAGGAGAAAAGTTGTACGCATTTTTAAGTAAAGGAACATCAATACCAAATCGGAAATTTATCGTCTACTGCGAGCTCAGTTATCTTCTTTACTAATAATAAAGCTGAAAGTCTCGCTGTTTGGATGTCTGGATGTCTGGATCTCTGTGACGCGCATAGCGCCTAGACCGTTCGGCCGGTTTTCATGAAATTTAGAACAAAGTTAGTTTGTAGCATGAGGATGTGCACCTCGAAGATATTTTTCGAAAATTCGATGTGGTTCTTTTTCTATTCCAATTTTAAGAACATTTTCTCTTGCAAAATTATCATAAGATGGGCGAGTAAATTACCAAGTTATCATAACGGGGAACCGTAATATGGGCAAGCCAATTGGCGAGAAATTCACCTTACATTATTTGTAAATATACAGAAGAACAAAAAGACCTTTTAATTTTCTACTACGAGCAAAGCCGTGCAGGTACCACTAGTCGTCAATAAAATCATTGAGAAGAAAGATCTGTTGCCATTTCTTTTCTCGACTGTGAACAAATAAAATTCTTGCTTTTGTTTTGAGGCTTTTCCTGTAATCGGGGTATACAAAATTTTTCCTTTCTGGTTATTTTTCCGCGATCTGTCGGGAAATTTTACAGATTTTATTTTTCGTTTTGTTCAAGCCTGATTGTTAAACACACATCACTTGAAATAACTTTTATTTTCGAGGAAGATCTTGCAAAGTCGTGCGACGCAGCTAGTCTATATATATAATTCTCTTACGTGCCGGCAAATGAAGGGGTGAATTTCTAAACCTCTGTTGGCAACACTTCGCCGATAAATCATGTAAACAAACTTCTACGTTGTTTTGAAATCTTGAATCACAGAATACTCAACGAACTTTTTTTTTTTTTTTTGAGATGAGTTTGAGTCGGGCTGTGGCCCATTTCAACCTTAATCAGCAAAGAAAAGCTCAAAGAAGGCAGGAAACCGTTCTTGAATCCAATTTAAGACGAGCCATTTCCAGAGTTGTATTCTCTGATTCGCTGCCGATAATTTTTAGCGGCTGGGGAATTTTCAGTCAGCAGTTCCTTCAACAGATCAGGTGCGTCACACAATGCCGGTAACCGCACCTTTCCGTCATGGCAACATTTAGTATATTTATTTGCAGTATTACGCTCTTTCTGCCAATAAAGAGCACCACAAAATTCGCATTCTTCACACATTGCTCCACAATCATGTTCATCGGCAATGTTGTTTTGAACGCGTAGGCGCTTTGAGCGTCGTCTATTCTCTGCTTCAGTACGACAGTTCAGTTCAAAATGAATAACCGAGAAAGAATTTACTTTATTCCTTTTATTCTCAGCTGAAAGGTTTCGCCAAATTTGTTTAGGGTTATAGTAGTTTTAGTATTGTGCAAGCAAAGTAGCCTTGGCGAGTTTTCGCGTTTTTAGTTAAACCATTTTTTGTTCGTGACGTGGCAAGGATTCAGAATAACAACAAGAAGGACAAACGTTTGAGAAAATATGTTTGGTGCTCTCTGAGCCTGTTTTTAGTCATGGCCAGCTCTATGTGGCATTATCAAGAACAAGATCTTTTGAAGCAGTGTCAGTTGTGGCTCCCAAACGGGACATTTTTAATTGTGTATATGAGGAAGTTTTCTCAGATTAGAATATATAAGAGTGTAAATATGTAAATATATATAAGAGTGTAAATAATGTAAATACATCCCTCGGGGGAGCCTGTAACCCCTAGAGGGCGCGTCCCCAGGTGGCGGATAGGGGAATGCCTTCATTGGTTTTCCAATGGGTGGTAGAAGGGAAATAAAATACCTTCCGCGGACCAACAGGTAGAAGTGCAATCTCTCCAAAGCAATGACAGACACTTTTGTATCTATAATGGTAAAGTTGTGCACATTGCCAAGGCAGTCATCTTACATACAGCAAAGTTAAACTGTCGAAAATCTGGCTAAAGCAGACAAATTAACATTATGAACGTAATTTTCATATTGGTTAAATGGATGGTGACCTAAATGCAATTACCAACTTTAATTTTTACGGAAAATTTTAGCTAGGCTAATGTATTGGCATACAGCGAGCGAGCGAAGCGAGCATGGATCGCGAAGCGATCCACAGGGAACTGCGTAAGCAGTTCCGGGGGTTGGCGAGCGATAGCGAGCAGGGGGCGATAGCCCCCTAGTTTATAATAAATTAAAAAGAAATCAAGTCGTCTGATCCTGATTTGCAACGGGCACTGACTCTCTCCCTTCTTTCATGATCCCTTTATTCAAAACTAGCGGTACCCGTATGGCTTGGCCTTGGCCCGTAGTAGAAATTTAAAAGATCATTTGATTCACCTGTATATTTTTAAAATGGATGATGAACTTCTTGCCAATGTGCTATGTTAATTTTCTCGCCCATGTTACAGTTCCACGTTATGATAATTTGGTAATTTACTCGTCCACGTTATGATAATTTGCTCGGTAAAATACTCTTAAAATTGGAAAAAAAAGAACAAAATTTGAATTTTTGAAAAATCACTTCGAGGTGCTCCCCCCTATGCTACGATCTCATTTTGTGCTAAATTTCATGAAAATCGGCAGAACGGTCTAGGCGCTATGCGCGTAACAGACATCCAGAGAGACAAAAATCCAGATATCCTTAGACACAAACTTTCAGCTTTATTATTAGTAAAGATAAAGAAGAGACACGGCTAGTATATAAATTTTAAAATGAGTACGTCCAAAAGGTATTATTTATACTTGTATTTCGTGTTGAAAAAGTATAAATATTTTTTTCCTTTCAAAAATCGAAAATTTCATGTTCTAAAAAGAAAAATTTCTGGAAAAAAAATCCCCCCCCCCCCCCCAAAAAAAAAAATTTTGATGGCGCAACTTGCGCCATAATCCCCCCCCCCCCCTGTGGGTACCCCTGTGCTGAGCCCTCTATTAACGCAGTATAGTCAACTTGTTTGCTACATAAACATTACTGAAATAGTACCGCAAGTCTTACAAGGCACATGTTAATCACTAAGCCGATTTGTGAAACCTGATCATACTTGGAAAGAAAAGAAACATTCACCTTCAACATTTCAATTTCTTTTCACCTGTTCGTGATGTAGAGGTAGTTCTCTCGAGAACCACTATGGTAAGAAGGGTCTGCTGAAGAGGGGAGAAGACAGCTTCTCCAGTCTTTTTTCCAGTTAAGTCAGCAAAATAAACGATTAAATTCTACCATCACTCTTCTAGTAACGGATTGAAATCTGAATCCTTTTGACCCGCTTTCAAAGAATGGGTACATTCACAGTTTCAAGAAACTATGTCAAATTAAAAAGTTTTTATTAATCAATCCTTTTGAAATCGTTTTTCCCGGAAATATAATCAGAAGAAGAAATACGAAAATGCTGTGGAAATAAAAACAAAAATTTAAACATGAGATTCATCTCAAACTAACCACAATTTTGAACCATTGTCAGTATTTTAATTTCATTTTCAATGAATCTAATAAATTTTGTATTGGGTATTAAAAAGAAAACCATTTTGATTGTGTACTTTTAATTATGAGAAAAATACTTATTTCCTTTTCATTATCCAAATTACTTGAAAAGAAATTTTGTAAGTGTTTTTAATTAAAAATTTTTTACCGTTTACTTTCAATCTTTTTGAAATGAAAAACACTCATAACATTCGCACATCCGGAGCTATTTTTCCTCCAAAATAGTTTAAGAGAAAAATACAGAAAACGAATTTTACTTGCAAATTTATTGAAAAAAAAAATTATAGTCTTTGAAACATTTTGAAAATTCATAGAAAATTAACAAATTGTCCCATCAATATGCGGTTTGCACCACAACACACATTGAACAGGTTCAAAAATTTTTATGACATCCTAAAATAAAAAGTTTTGTACTTTACATTCGTGGCTGTAACCTCACAGTAAGAAACACTTATCTGACATACGATACATCCGTCAATGTAAATTATTTAGAGTTATGTATTTTTCCTTTTTTTACGATGGCGATATCATAGAAAGTTCTTAAATGTATGAAGTATTAGGTCGCAAACCGCATATTCCTATGACAAATTATTGCTTTTCTATGAATTTTTAGCATGTGTCAAGGACTTTTCGGACACCCTGTGCATTCTATTCAATCTGTAATTGAAGCAGATGAAAATATAATCAGGTTTCAATGCGATCTATCATAGGTGTTCCTTTTTTGGTAATAAAACCTACCGGAAGATAGTTGGAATTTCTTTCCTTAAGGTTAATCTCGTCTTCTGGGAAATCTTAAACCCTTCATAACCCGACGTTATTTTAAGGTCACATCAAAAAACCTCTCAAAGAAAAGGGAAAAAGTAGAAAATCCCATTATAGTTTTTAAGTCCCAGTTTTAAATGTTCAGAAAAGAATCATTATGTAAGATGTTTCTCATGCATGACGAAATGAAATGAAAATGTTAAAAAAAATCTTCACAAGTGAATGCAACTTTGCTCAAAAACGGTTATGAGATCGGTAGCAGAAACAAGGCGACGCTGCGACATACGTCGCAGATTCTTGAGAAAGTCTCCAAAAAATAAATAAATAAATAAATAAATAAAATTTTTAAAGAAGAAAACCATCTTAAGTTTTAGCGAACGAAACCTTGCTACGCGATTTCTGGGATATAATCCACTGGTAACATGTGCTTGTATTTTTAAGTTTAGCATCTTACTTTTCAACTTTTTCGGGTGCTCATTTAGATTTTACGATTAATCTAATGTCGATTTATCTTGCAGATTATTTTTGAGATTTTCCATTTTTGTCGTAGACTGCTAAAAGAAATTCTGCTGCCGGGGTTACGAGAATTATATTTTTAGAACGTAAAGAATGGAAAATGTAAAGATATGTTCAAAAAAAAAAAAAAAAAAAAACTCTGTTTCGTCACTTCAGTCATGAGATATCAAAGAAATAGCGTTTCAACTTTTATAAGATTTCAAAGCTTCTACTAAAAGAATCAACAGCAATAGAAACAAAAAAGAAAATATTGATTTTTTCCATTGTTTCTTTCTTCCTTTTTTTTATTAACTATCATTATCATACGTAAATAATTTCAAAATTCAAAAGTTTATCAGCTATAAAAGAGGGAAAATAAGAGGAAAAAAGAAAAAAGAAAAGGTAGAAAATACCTTAGTCAGAAAGATTACAATGTATGTCTAAGAAATCAGTGATGCTGTCTCAGCTGAACCCAACGAAATATATCGTGCCTTCTCGACTTTCCAGTGAGAGAGCGAAATAGTCTTTCTGTAAGAGAGCGAATAACTTCGAGTAACTTAACCTGTAATATAAGACTTCCAATTTTTTTTTTTTAATTCATCACGGTGGCAACTGAGTTACGCGCTGTACGGAAGTAGAGGGATTTAGTAAATATTGTATGGACACATTTAGCTATGTCAAGATTTGAAAGTAACATCTGATAGGCGAGATATCTAAGATCTTTTTATCTTCTCGGAAGGTTTTTATGTGCATTTTTTAAGCAGACAGCAACATTTATTTTTTCTGCAGACAGGGTGTTGAACTTGAGACCTTCTGATGCTACAACGCCCATAATTTAGCAAACTGCTGTCATGCCTGACTTTAAAGAGTGAAAACGTTTATGTAATATAGAATCAAACGTTATGTTTCCATTAAAATTCAGATTGTGTCTTGTTTTGTGAAGAAGTTTTTTCCGCTGTATCAAAAGTATGAATTTATGTTGCTTGACATTCTACCGAGGCACTCTTTGAGTCTTGCATACAAAAGCATAGTTTTAGTTTTTGTTTTGATCTAAATTCTGAACATTTTAAACCTTGTTAATTTATTTATTTCCCAACGTAAAAATGTCTCAGAAAAATTAGCTGTGATAAATTAAACACTATTTAGCAGAAAATTATAAATAGAATATTTGCGAATAACAGCTGAAAAGAGCCTCCATAAACTTTCAAACCTCTATTCAGTCCCCGATTAAGATATTGAAGTGGTCTCAGGCCAAACGCTCTTTGGGGGCCTCCTGTTGTCAAACCTTACAATGTTAGTCATTGGCTAAAGCAACCACTGCCTAGATGGCCTATTCCGTAATCAGGCAATGCCTCTATTAATCTTTTTGGCGGTTATAAGTTTTATATTACTGTCCGTTTCTGAAAGCAAAGACTAGTCTTGGGATAGATTACATTTTAAAAAGGGGCGATAGGTTGAAGATGGGCACTTTCCGCTCGTACTTGCTATCTCTGTGTTTTTCGACGCTACTTTGAAAGGACTGCTGAACACGTTATTTTGCATCTTTTTCTTCCGTGCTTCCCTGCTTTATTTTGATAAAATCAAAGTACCTGACGCATGCGCAAATTAGCGGAAAGTATCAGCTAAAGAAGATAGACAGTATGTGTTCGGTTCCCATTTCAGACACTCAGAAAACGATGCATTCCGTAAGGGAATGGAAATCTCAAACAGTTAGAAACTTAATCTCTTTGTTGCCGTTGAAATTCTGAAATTACAAGAAGAATAATTAAATGAATTATGTAAACTGTAAAAGAAACAAAATACAAGTTTCTTTGAATAAGAAAAGTAAGATTATGTAAAAGAAAAGTTTATTGCAAGCCCATTCAGGAAAAACTTTTTCAGAGATTGTAGAATGTAGACAGTCATCTCACCAAAGATAAAGCATGGGGCTGTATAGGATCTTTGCCAAATATAATCAAGCTGACACTGGATTTGGCATTTCATTTCGGTTGTCAAATTTGATGAGATATCTCCAAATTGTCACCAATTTATGACGTTACTTTCGCAGCATTGCTTCCGTTTCATGTTTAAATTTTATCTTCCCTTCCTGTACATAACTGTTTTGTTTCTTAAACATTTCTTGGTTGTAGCTGTGTCAAAATATGACTACATAAGCTAGGAAATCGCTCTGCAGACTGAACGCTGTACTGTGAGAGAAAAAACATCTGCTTGAAAACTTTGAATAAGTTAATGTTAATTTTTCTGTAAAAATGTTCAGCTAAAAAAGAAAAAGCTAATGCATTTATAAGATTTTGAATAATTATTGAATAAGAAGTTGCCTTCAAGAAGTACTTCACTCATCAATAATAGTTGAATTCGGTCTTGAATATTAAAATAAACGATATGAAATCATATAATGTTCAAATGTCTCAATTTTATTTTGCCCTTTTTTTTAACTAAATCGTCAGAGTAATAACATTTCTGTAATAACAATTAAATATTTTCCTGTTTCTCGTTAATGCTTTTATTAGGAGAAATAATTGTTTAACAACGATTAATGAGACTTAGTTTGCACCATTTTATTTCCCATTTCGTTAAACTCATTGTAACAATGATTTTTAAAAAGTACAAAAGCACCGACAATTGCTGCAATTGTACATAAGATACTTGAGAAAAAAAAAACAGCTTCCATTGAGCCCATTATTCATTCTTAAATTCGTTAATGACGCACATTCCGTCCTCTCCTCCCAACAATAAACAACAGTCGGCAGCATTTTTAGCGCTAGTTAATTCCTCAATGTTAATTGGACCCTTGAGAGTCATTATTTGCTCTAAATCCGGAATGAGCCTTTCAGATGAAAAGGAAGCAATTGAACAATCAGAGATTGCACTCGATCATTCCGAAAAGTCAACCCCTTACCGTGTATTCTTCCTTTCTCTCTCTCTTTTTTTAAATGTGAACTATTTATTTATGTAGGCAAGTATATATACATATACCCAGATGCAAGGAAAGGGAGATGGGGGCGATCGTCCCTCCCTTGAGGGACCCTGTACCGACAATTTTTCGGAATAGAACTTCTTGAATGCAAGTGTAAACGCTTTTTGATGACGTTTAGAAAAGGAAAATGTTTCGAATCTCTCTTCCGGAAACTTTTCGGAATTGAAGTTTCAAAAAGACAATTTTAGTCGTTCTGTGGCAATGTAAGGAGAAGTTTTAGAGCCTTCCCCCCCCCCTCCCCCAGGGGATTTGTCAGAACGCAATTGCAGATATCTAGGGAAGTTTTAAGGGAAAGAATGGGCTCATTGACAATCCTCTGGTAATTTTTCGAAACTGAAGTTTCAAAAAGCGCAATGTTAGAGGACCTTCCATGTTATTAAGGGGAGAGAGTGACTGACTCATGGGGGTTGCACGCCAACTTTGTCGAGATCCTATAGGGTAACGACCCCAGCAATTGGCAGGTCACCAGTGATTGGCACTTCCAACTAAAATGACGTAAAATAAAATTCATATTCAATCTTTTAAAAGTAGAAGGCTATATACCAACTGAATGTACATTTACTTTAAATATTATAACTTTATTTCAGATTACTAAATAGTAGCAATGCATAGGAAAGAGAAACAATTGTGGCTTGTGTCAAATCAGCCATTTTTGGTGCAAAAGCTTCTTCTCTGGCTTAAGGGAAGCATGCACATCAATCTATTAAAATCTGACTCAAAATATATCTTACATTTTCGTTATCAAAAGGTTTGTTAAGTTGAAAGATGTTACTTTGAGTGGATAGGAGTAAATTTTTGTCTCTTTTTGGGTTTTTGTAAAAATGATGGATGCCATTTAGTGGTGCTTCAGTTTTGCTGGTCCCCAGTAATTGGCACATGTGCTTATAGTCCCTAATGCGTTGTGCAATGTGTCACAAGTTTGATTTCTGATACTTTTTGTAGCAACAATATTATACGTGTGCTGCTATCGATTTGAATAATCCAGAATCTACTATTAAATTTTTAAAAGAAACAATAAAAACAAATATGTTTGGCCATCACAATCAGATATTGCGACTGGAGATAACTGTTCCATTTTTTTTGGTCCCTTTGATCATCGGGTTATTGTTCCTTTTTATGTGAAAACAGCTATATAATTCGTAAAATCTAAACTGCATACCGACTGATGAAACAGCAATAATCTGAATATTTTTTCCCATGTAACATTCCAAATTTTTATTTCTCTAAAATATGTTTTTTACGTCAATATGTGTGATTTAACATTAATTTATATAAAATTACCTACTTTAACATTATTTATGTCTCTAATGATGAAGTTCTAAAAGTGAAAAATAAAATGATTTTCCAGTTCTATTAACATGTGCCAATCACTGGATCACAAGGTGTCATACACTGGGGTATCAGGTGCCAATTACTGGTGATTTTGGTAACTTTTTATGCATATATTTTTATAAAAATATATATTCAAAGATTTTTGCTTTTAGTTTTTTGATACAAAAAAATTTGCAAGTAAATATTTCTTTTCTAAGAAATGAAAACAGAGGTAAGTTTAAGATCAAACTCTTAAAGTGCCAATTACTGGGGTTGTTACCCCATTACCTCAAAACAAAGATGTCATTGTTTTTTAGCCCCATAGCACCTACAAACTTGAATTCGAAACAAAATTCGAGCACACCCCGGGGGCTGCACCTCGTATGTTTGAATAGTAATGTCCAAAATATTCTTATGGTTGGAAGTATTGAATTTTATGTGTGGACTTATCTAGATTTAATGTCTATATCACTTAAATTGCCACACGAGGTCACCGACTGCCTTTTCCTCTCCCCTGTAAAATAAATATTAAATCAAATATTTTTTTAAAAAATCCTAAAAATTAGTGTCGAAATCAAAACTAACCAGGCTACTATAAATGTCACGCATCATGCCTATTTTTTTAATTCAAAGTTTTTACAGAAAGAAAAACATTCCCTTTTCTCTCTACACTAAAAGGAACAATAACTCCTTTTCTTCGGCGCTATCACGCTTCAGCATGGGGTCCATTATCTTCCAAAATGGCCAGTTGAAAGAAGTATACAGTTTAACTGTCTATAACGTAACCTCAGTATAATGACAGCTCTTGATCTTTCTTCCTTTTGGTTTTGTTGACTTTTATTTATAGTTTTTTAATCTTGTTCTTGAACCTGAGTTCTTATTTTTACAGCGATTCGGTCTCTTTTTTGGCGCTATTCTTTTATTTTTTTTTTCTTTTTCATTTAATAAGATGGGTGGTCTTATCATTTGAAATCTATTGTGAAAATTACTAAAGATCTTTGATTTATAATGTTTTTCTCTGACAAAGAAAAAGGCGTTTCTGAATTAAGATTTATAAATTTCAAACTGCTATTCTGCTTACTGTTGCTATGTTAACTAAGTACTATTGCTGAGATATTGCTTCTGATTTATTATTTATACAGTTTTCTTTAAAAAATTTCCTTTTCAGTTTTTAAATGTTCGTACTTTAAGGAATTGTATAAGATATTTGAAAAAGTGATCGGAGCATCTAAAGTTAAATTTTAGAATACGAAATTGTGTTCATAAATTTTTCGTCTATAAAATTTTAGATTTTTAGTTTATTCATGAATTTTATGTCAAACATTTGTCTGCAATTAGAATGCGATTAAAAAGTTCTTAAATATATTCTCTGAAATATAGCCAAATAAGGTCTTTAGGTTTGGGAACGAGTTTGATAACAAAAACCATCAGTTTTTTGTTGTCAAACTTGTTTTAGTAAAAAAATGAATAAATGAAACTATTTAAGGAGAAATCATGGATGATGAGAAATGAGTAAACATTCCATCATGTGGTACACCAGGCGTAACACTGCTGAAGAGAAGAAATAGCAAGAAAGTTGATGCTCTAGTGGAATGTATTTCTGCAATTATATGGGAGGTGATGTACAAATTAATGCCATATTCCGTTATGAAGCAAAACATATTATGTGCAAAACAGCTGCTATACAGGGAAAAACGACTTGGATTCATTTTCCTAATTTATTCAGTGAAGCATCTAATTGCTATCCTTTTCCCAAAAATGCAATTTTGAAGCATTTAAGGAAAGAGTGAGATTTAAAATATTCGATGCATAATGTTTCTGACATTATTCATTACTTAATATATTTATACATTTGCTTCATTCTGTTTTGAACCAAAACGTTTGCCTACTGGCTAAAAATAACTTACTTGGATACGCTATTTACACCATCACTGAAAAATGAGGTTTCGTATTTACAACGATAAGCAGCACCATTACTGTACAACATATAGGCAAAACGTTTTGAACAAAAATTAATTTATTAATTCATTTTATTGAGATTACAGGAACTTCTTACTATGAAATAGAAGGGTTTTCATTCTTTTTTCAGTACATAAAGTTACAAACTTCCTTAGGATACATCTCTGTATTGGAAAATTGTTCAGTTTCAGGATACAGCTAGCCCCCTCCTTCCCCTTTCTTTTGTATCAAAGTCTTCAATCTTCAACTACCGAATAAATTTTTCATATTTCCAAACAAAGACAAAATGTTCGTTGATTTGTCCTGTTATTTCCAACGCAATGATCGGAAGAAAAAAAACGTAAAATGTTTGAATTTGCATGCCTATGTTACATGCTTAAATTTTTGCCTTTGACTATTTCAAAGGGGCTATCCATAAATGTTGTGACGCTTTTTTTAACCCACCACCCCACTGTGACAGAAAGTGTCACACTTCATTTTAATCATTCCCTTCCCTTGTCATATGTTACGCTGTTTTTCATCAGCCTATTTTTATGAAAAGAATGCGTGATCACCAGAGTTGTATGGTTTTTTCCAACGAAAAAACGTGGATAAAACCGCCCGGGAAAAGATATCATTTTGTGCATTTTGTCCAAATTTTTTTCCGTACATTAAAATTTCTAAATTTAAAATGCTGAACTTAATGATAATAAATAGATTTATTGATTCTTTGCATCTAAGGAATAATTTTTAAAATCTAAATAGCACACATGCATGAATGTATACACTCTTGTATGTGAAGTACTTTAAGTAAAAATGGGGAAAATAATAGAAGCTTTTTTACGGTACAATGTTTATTAAAAGAATGAATTATTGATATTAAGTTAAAATGCTTTAAATAACAATTAAGAAAACATATCCATTTGATTTAAATATTCAAATATTCATCTGTCACATAGTAGTTTCATTGCCAATTAATGCTTTTACATAGTAATAAAAAATCACGAAGGTTTTGAATGTTTAATCAAGAGTCATGAGATGAATTAAACAAGTTCGTTTGCAGAAAGAAAATGTGTAACTCTGATAAGCTGGAGCTTGACCTGGACATTGATTACTACTTTTTCGGAAGTTCAGTGAGAAAGGAATGTGTTATTGCTGTACGGATTTGAGTCGGAATACTTTTGCAAAACTTCTATACACACATACACAGCTCAACATTTGGCAAAACCCAACTTGTTGCCAATCAACCTGCCCCAATTACCCCAAAAGGCGATACACGTACAAACATTTACTTTTTATATTAAATTGCAATATGGTTCTTAAAAACTAATCTAAGATTATATTTTTTTTAAATTTATTTATTAATGTTATTTATTTTCAAGTACTTATACAATAAGACATTAATCCTTCCTTTTTACAGTAATATGCAGTCATATTTTAATGCAACTATTTTCAACTGATTCATTTTGTTGAACTTGATTACTTATAAAGTAAAAAATTAGTCGCACTAAAGTGCAATTAACATTTCCATTGTACATTTATTAGATTATTATTAATATACAATCCTTTTATTTTAATTGTATTATTAATTTTAATTATTTTACTATTATTAAATATTGCAATAAAATTATAATTTAGTTAAATTATGTAATATTTCTATTGCAAAATATTAATAATTTTATATTTTAAACATTTGGAAAACCAGTCGATTTTATTTTGTCCGGTTTCGTCCATTTTGTCTAATTTCGTCCAATTTCTTCCGGCGTCCCGAACTTTTTATAAAAAAGTGGACAAAGGACCAATCCTGGATGTTACATCTTGTCACCCTCCCCATCCACCTTGTCATAAACTGACAATTTTCCGAACACCCCCTCAAAACGTGACATCATTTGTGGACGGCCCCAAAGTTGTTTCAATTCAATGTGTATACGTACACCTTCATATTTTCCTTCTTGACTAGATACTCGTATTGAGGAGAACAAAGCAATCAGTTCTCATAAAAAAAGAAATCCATTCTTGAAATAAAGACGCAGTGTATTATATTTTCCAGCAATCGTTGACCCGTCTTGTGTACACCACCCCAAAAGCACGTTTCATACGCCCTTTTAGCATTATCCCCGAATGGACCATTAACTTTCTACGCCCCAAGTGGTCAGAGAATTTTTTTTCGTGTTACTCTGTGAACTGATAAAATGAACCAACTTTTTGTATCGCCACTTAAACGAAAGAAGATATTATCCAAAATCTAATTGAGAAAATTTCTGAAATTCTTTTTGCTTTTTCGTGATAAATTACTCCTTTCAAATTGAGTTTAAATGTACATTCATGGGAAAGAATAATAATTAAAATAAAAAAAAGACCCAGACGATTGGGGATTGAGGGGGGGGGAGTACTTCTAATTACTCAACGCAGAAGCAAAAGAAGAAAGGTGTTAATCGACATCGATCAAAATCTTCTTTAAAATTACTGAACAAAATTTTGGATAATGGGCCGTATTCATATGAAAACGAACAGTAACTTCATAGTTCTGGTTAAATACCTATTTATTGTTCTAAACTTAGGTGTAGACAAAGTTAAATGCCACAAGATTTGATGATCTTGACTTGGAATTGCAACTTTCATTAAGAAAGCTAATTATAGAGTATCTGCGATAGTAAAAATCAATGCCACTCATCTATTTAAATTTTAGCTTTTAAAACTTTTTGTGTCTTCAACAATTTATGTTAAAAATTATTTAAAGACCTTTTTGTTAATTCTTTAAATTACTTTTCAAAATTTATAAATTTTATTTTAATATTTTTTAAAATTTTTTTGCAAAGAAACCGTTTTTAGAACGTAATATTCAAATTCTACTATTGAAGTAAAACCACACGAAAAAAAAAAAAAATTGAACACTAAGAAGGGCTCCATTTATCAAAAAATTTACAAACTCTGTTGCAATGGATATTTGCTAATTTTTATTTCCTTCTTTTACTGGTCTTGTTTGTTTGTTTGTTTTTTTTTTTTTTTTTGGCAATTTCTTTCGAATTGGATATCCTTCGTACTTGCTTTACTTCAGTATATTTTCGGAACCTTAGTTTACTTGAAACGATTAATTGTGATAATTTTGAATTATTACTCTAAATGATACCTAATTTAAGAATTTCTCATGAAAAAGTTATTTAAATGAATTGATTTAGAATACATTTTTATTTTTTCTGTTTTAAAATAAAGGCTTTTTTCACTATAATTTGTTACCATCGTATTTTATTTAATGTTTTCAAGTGCGTGTATTTCTATGTATTATCATATAGCTTTTAAAACTTTACGATTCATTAGTGTTATTTTTTATCAATAAAAAATTCGGAAAAAGACTGAACTGTAAGCAAAATTATAACTTTTAGAAACGCGTAGTTTTCCATTAGAGAGCATAGAAATCCGCAAAAGAAAAGAAAAGGAGATGCCGAAAAATATAAGACAATGCCTCAAAACCTGTCTGTGATGCTTGATTACAGAAATTTTTATTCGTCCGAAGCAAATTCAATTTATTTTTAATCATTTGCGTCTTTTTATCTTTTAACACAGCTGCAACGTTGCATTGTGGAAAAATAGTACAAGAGCTCAAAATAGCCGATAATGTATACCTAAGACAACTGTGAAAATCTAAATTGTAAATGAAATTTTAATTTTATGCTAAGTCAATGACCTATCAAAAGAGTTGGGCAGAAGGTAAATCACGATGTGCGTTGACTCTTTCTTCCCAACCTTTTTTTCTAAATAAAGCTTACTGAAGATGCTATCGAAAAATTAAATATACCGTCACAAAGAGCCTCTTGTTCCTTTCTTCTGCTCTTTTCTTCCTTTTTTTTCCTGCGATGTTGGTTCCGGAGCTAAAAGATAGAAGTGATTGGACACGCCTGGGTTTCTCCTTTTTTTGAAGACACATATAAAAGCAAATTCGACATTTTCTGGGGGGGGGGGGGGACTTCGTAGTACAGAAATCATGAGAACTTTGGAGTTATGCTAATTTTATTCATTAAGGAATGCAAATGTTAAATGTAAATAAAAAACTGTGTGTTGTGAAGTTTCTAATACTTGTAGGAAAATTGCAGTGATGAAGTAAAATAGCTTTTTCTCAAGTAATAACTTTTTTTTTTGTATAAACATTGTACTTTACATTTGTGCAAATTTGATACTATATGCATGATTTAAATATAATAGAGTCCCGAAAATTCGACTGCCAATAACACGGGAAAATCCAAAAAACTCGGCCACATCCACATTCTGACCGACCAAAAAAACTTCATATGTAAAACTTGTTGCACTCTCATAACTTCACATTTTCACTTGCCCGTTCTTATTTCGGTTCGCACTCGGTCGAGTTTTTGAGATTCTGTATCCCGCGCCAACTTTCAACTGTGTATTAACATTTGACGCCAAATAAGGCTAACCTGAAGTTCAGGGCCTTATATCTCACTTTTATGCTTCAATTTACTCCTAGTTTTGTGCATTTTCCAAATGACTCTTAAAAAAATAGGAAAAAAAAAGTCCCTGTGAAAATTTAAGTTTAAATTTCGTTTTCCAGCTGTTAAACATTTTTAAAAAATGGCGATTTGGCTTTCTTAGGAACACGGATCCCCAATTAGGCCAACTCTGAAAAAAAAACGCTAAAACATGCTGTAAAACTAAAAAAAATTTAAAAAAAAAATTGAACTTCGACGTCTTGAATTCAAATTATGTTTTTCGCAATCACGAGTGTGTGTGTGTGTGTGTATGTAGGCGTGTGTGTTTGTGTGTGTGGGGCGGGGTTATGTGTATCAGGGTGGCGACAGATCAGGGAAATCAGGGAGATCTGGGAAAAGTCAGGGAACTTTATTAATCAGGGAGAAGTCAGGGAAATATCAGGGAATTTCAAAAAAAAATAACAGAAAATTAGGGAAAATTAATTTTATGAAGGCATTTTTTTTTTTTTTTTTTTTGCTTTACAAAATTAAGTATCCTAATTTCCTACGCATTTTCCGCCAATTATCTGTTCGAAAAAAAAAATTAATGAGATGCGATTATACACTGCCGCATATTTGTGCTTCTTTTTTCCTCTACGTCTAAGTATTGAATCTTACTTATTAACCACAGGATGAAATTCCTAAGATTGCTTCTGTGTCTGTTAGGTTGTTTATTTTACCTAGCTTGAAATTTCCCTTCATGCTTTCAATGCGACGTTAAATGAACAACCATACAGGCAAAGAGGAAGCCTTCATTAATGCCTTCGCTCCTTTGCCTTTATTCCATTGTCTCGAAGTGATTAGCGTCTGTAATCACGATTTTAAGAAGAAATCTTTGGGTTTTGAATTAATACTGATAAAAGCTTAAAAGTTATTACTTCTTCACGTTTTTAATTTAATTGCTGTAATTGAACTTTCAATCAGAAAAACTTTGTTTTTTGCCTTTATACTATTTGTTATCGCCGCAGATTATAAAGGCTTTCTCTTCTTCAGACTTAAATGATTCTTTTATTTTATAACCAAGTTGTATTCTTCTTTTATATATTTTGAAATTAACTAATTGCTTTTTTTTCTGGCATTTCAAAGTTGTTTGTTACAAAACCTATCTAAGATTTTTCCCGTTACATACTTAAATCATTTAAAATAGAGTTAACTAGTGTAAGTAAATATCTTCATTTTTTTATTGTTAAAATGCTGTATTCATTCATTAAAACCTATGTACTTGATTAGAGAAAAGCTCCCTATGAATGGATGTCAAAAGGTTTCATCTGTTTTGCATAAATATGTCAATAAGAGTTAACTACATTACTTCTATTCTTTCACTATTGCTTGTTATTTTTGCAACAATTATTATACTGTTTGAAAATTTAGTTCAAAATAATTTCAATTACTTTTTAGTTCTAGCAAAAAATTTTCCAAAAGAATTGACTTGATATGTTTTTTTAACCATTTTGTTAAAAAAGTAGCATTTTTTAAAAATACATCTTTAGTTCATCAACTTTACACAACTTAAAACGTTTAAAATACTGCATTTTATACAAACATACAATGGATTTCAAGTAGAACAAAGAAAGGAAACCATTATCATTGGTAATGTTACTCAGGGAAATTTGGTGAACCTAATCAGGGAAATCAGGGAAAAGTCAGGGAACTTTTTTTCACAGTTCCTGTCGCCACCCTGTGTATGTGTGTAGGGCATGTGTGTTTGTGTGTGTGTGTGTAGGTGTATGTTTGCATGCGTGTGTGTGTAGGCATGTGTGTTTGTGTTTATGTGCAGGCATGAGTGTTTGGGTAATTGTGTGTGTAGGTGTCTGTATGTATGCGTGTGTGTGTATGTGTTTGTGTGTGTGTAGGTGTATGTTTGCATATGTGTGTGTGTAGGTGTATGTTTGCATGCGTGTGTGTGTAGGTGTATGTTTGCATGCGTGTGTGTGTAGGTGTATGTTTGCATGCATATGTGTGTAGGATATTGACGCAACCTGGGGACTGTTTTCGCTAGAGGAACAGCATCGTGATTCCTGCCGGCGGAGACGCTGGCAGAGGGAGGCGGGCGGGGGGGGGGGGGGAATAAAATCAGCGTAACGCCAAGGACAGTCAAGTGAAAACAATAAGCAATCGTGATTGCTCAAAAAAAATGAAAAATTCTTACCATTTCTTCTACCACATTTTGATAACTTAAAACCATTATTAAAAGTATCATTTTTACTTCAATGGAAAGGAGGAAGATCAAATGTCCCATTCAGGGCACTGATAAGTTATTGTCTATATTTTGGTCACTCTTGCACACAGTTCGTGCACATATGAAGCAGTGAGAAGCAAAGGGATGTAAGTGGAGATATTTAAGTTTTGAGTAAAATGCGATTAAAGATAACGTCCTAGGTAGGCTGTCATTGATTTTTTTTCTAAATCACGCTGTACAGCAGCAACTACCAGGGCTACTAGTATCTTATCTTGTTCCCAGACAGAAGAGAGGTTCACCTTCCATATACACTGGTTATCTCCAAATTTTTAATTTTGCATTTGCAACCCTTTGCTTCTCACTGCTTCATATGTGCTCGAATTGTGCACAGCAGCATATGCAGAACAGGGTCATATTCTCTACCTGACGCTTAGGTATCTGAATAGGGGCATCGAAATCCTAACAATGTCAATCACGGGCTTATTGGGCTACACTCTAATTTTCTAGGGTTATCAAATCACAGGAAAAAATAATAGTACACAGTGACATTTTCCTTTTTAAATTAATCTGCTACATAAATCATATTTCTGAGAGCAATTACTAACTTTTTTGAAACTGGCAAATGACAGTGAACCACTAAAAAACAAAATTTATTGCAAAAAAAAAAAAAGATCAGGCAATTTTGACAAGGCTCTTTTGTGATAACTTCTGTTACACTTTTACCTGTTAATAACAAACTGCTTGTAGAAAACGCTTTATCATCTTTTTAGATGCCGATAAAATCACTATCTAGCTAAGTTTTGCTATCCTTCATAAAAAAAAGAGGGATTGGCCTTGTTGCTCTTTATGGCCTTATTTGGCTTACCCACCTTATATAAAGTTACTTTTTGTGTTACTGATGAACACATAATTATTATGCACTAATGGTTGCCCGTAATAGAAAATTAAAATGTCATTTGGTTCGCCTGTATACCTTGCCTACTATGTTAATTTGCTCGTCCTTGGTCGCATATGGCATATGGTAGTTTGCTCGTCCACGTTATGGTAATTTGCTAGCCCACGTTATGATAATTTGCTCGGTAAAATGTTCTTAAAATTCGAATAAAAAAAGAACAAAAATCGAATTTTTGAAAAATCGCTTCGAGATGCACACCCCCATGCTACAAACTAATTCTGTGCCGAATTTCATGAAAATCATCCTAACGTTCTAGGCGCTATGTGCGTCACAGACATCCAGACATCGAGACATCCAGATAGAAATCCGGACTTTCAGCTTTATTATTAGTAAATATAAAGATAAAGATAAAGATTCCTTATTGATCCTTTAACTTTTTGAATGACAAGAGGGAATTAACATATGTCATGTGTCTCAACTCAAGTAATGATAATAGTATTTTGGAAAATAAATACAAACTTTACATATTTCAATGAAAAAAGATGAATGTCAGAGTATAGGAGATCAGGAGGGATGCTGTAATAAGCGCTTTCCAGCGGAAAGTGAAATCTGCCACATTCGAAAAAACCTGAAGTGATACATGAAAACTAACAGCAGCTTTGAAATCATCATAACTTCTTTTAACACTCAAATGGCTCAAAAACTCAACAGAAGAAGGGTGCTTTCTTCAGTCATAAATACTACTTTTATTCAATGAAATTTATAGAATAAGCAAAAACAGAAGAAAAATAGCATGGAGGCAGAAAATACTTTTATTTTCCCAACATTTAGTTTTTAATTAACCTTTAAAAATTCTAAAACAAGATGTTTCATCGTGTGACGTCGCAAGTGAAGACAGCCATCTTGGATTGGATAGTTTGGTTGTCTTTTTCCATTTTGGTGATTTTTCACTGGGAGCTCTTGTCCGAGGAACGATAAAATTGTCAGTTACATAAAATATTCATTTGGGGCAAGGGCGCCCATATAGGGGGGCAAGGGGGCTCCAGCCCCCCTTAGAAATTAGAACTTCCTTCCTTTTAGTACTTTTTTCTTTGCAAAAATGTAAAAACATTTCTTCTCCAGCAATTAATGAATAAGTAATTAAAAATGTCAAATTTTAATGACTCTAATCTGTCCTGAAATCCGCTTCCATGGAGAAAATATCCTGCTAAACCATGGGGAAAATATCTGAGCCCCCCCCCTTACAATATTGCGTATGGGCGCCCATGATTTGGGGGGCAAAGGTTTTCAATGACCTGAAACTTCATTCTGGTCTTTTAAGATTATTTTTTTAGTGAAGAAATAAGTGAAAATGTTGCGAAAAAAGTAACTCACCCCATGTTTTTAACCATGCTCTTCCAGAAAAAAATATTCTTGAAAAATGGGAAACAACCCAATGGGGTTGTTTCCTTCAGTCAAAAGTAGTATTTTTTGTCACTGAAATTGATAGAATAAGCAAAAAAAAAAAATAACATGGACTCTGAAAATACTTTCATTTTCCCCAACAGTTATTTTTTAATTATTTTTTTTAAATGTCCGATTCTTCAAACAAGGCGTAGTCTTTATGACGTCACAAATGATGCACTATGGCGCATCTTTCTACCGCATTTCCACGTTATGATAATCAAGAAGCGAATTAAAATCCCGCTCTACGCTTGCTTTCAACCATATCGTTGCCAATACACGTGAGTAAAGATTCGAATTAAATATTTTGAGCCGTGAATGGCAACACTAAATGGCATTTCATTATTTGTTACGTCATCGGCAGAAGCGTTAAACGATGAAAGAGCACCAATTTAAGTATTTTTTTTAAATATTAAACTTAAATAAATTATTTAAAAAATGTTCAGATCCTATGTTTTTAAGCATGCTGTTTCAGAAAAAAAATACCTTTAAAATTTTGGAAGCGACCTCATTGTGTTTCACAATTTTCCCCAGCCTTATTCGTCTTTAAAAGACATGTCTGAATCGCATTGCTTCCTGCATTCTGCCGGACAGCTTCATTATTAAATGTCTCCTATTTAAATGAATGGAGTGGTCAGAAATTGTGTTATTTATTGCAATGGATGACGATAATCACATGCGCATCATAATAGCATGCATCTCAATAGAATGAAAACAAGTTTTATATTTAACCAAGGACAACTGTGTGGTCCCATTTATCATTAAAAATTTAAACATCAAGTTACATTTGAATTAATGTCACGACTTCCTATAAATTTTCATGTTTTTGAAGTAAAAAAATAATGAAATTTCAGCCCGGTATTTTGATTTATAAAGATTAGTGAATCATTATTTTCGTATTTCACTCACGTACTTTAAGGGAATTTAACTAAGTGATCGATGTTGTTATTTGAGCATTCTTAACTCGAATCCTAATGACGAAAATTACTTTCTAAGATTGATATTGATTGAGGGAAATTGTCTAAAATGTCAAAACTATTTCAGTGGAACTGACATTTTTGTGTCTTTGACCTCATATTTTTGACATCTTCTCCGTAATAAAATTAAACTTTAAAAAAAAGTATAGTAGTACTTATAATTTAAATTATTGGATAATTTTTTCCACCACTGCCGCAATCAAAAATATCTTTTTTTTAGTGCGCAGTGCAGGTTATAACAATACTCTTTCAGATAGGAAAAAAATAAGATAAATTTTTAAAACACTCAGCCTATAGGTCTGATTAAAAAGCTAGCTGAGTTTTTCTATTTTTTAACTAATCAAGCCTTTTTTGTAACGTTTCGATATTCTTCATAAAAATAACAGCCAATGATCGAGCAACCCGCGAGTTTCAACAATGAAACTCGCGCCACGGCATGATCATTTGATAATATGTTTTAAACATGCAGGGAAAGGTTTTATTGGGACGAGGCTGAACTGGATCCATTACCTTAACTGTTTTACTGGTAAGACTCATTTCAGGGGAATGATGAAACGAAAAAATGGTCAGTAATAAACGCTATCTGCTGGAGTTTATGGTTAATCCACTGGAGTTTGGGTTACAATTTCAACTATCAAAAATCACTAAGCACGCAATGGCTTCGTTCAAATGTAGAAGCAATTTTCACCTGTCATATATTGACGGGAGATTTTCTATTACTATATAACTGCTCAAAATGTTCTAAAAAAATTTTCCCCTCCATATTCGAGGTAAATAAAGTACATTTTTGATAAATTGGCCAAAAGAGATCATGAAAAGTATTTTAAAGGAATCTGGTAAGAAATTTGTTGTGAAAACCTGTATGGGGGGGAGGGGGCACTTTTTTTTACTCTCCCGGTAATCCCCTCAAAAATATTTCTGTGTCCGCCTCGGCTCTCAAAACGTCCGCAAGATGGGTCGAGTTTTGATGCATGTCTTTTCAAAAATTTATTTTTCTGCAACATTTTTCTTTTTTTACATAACGGATTCTGCTCAATTTCATTGATGAAATCGCTAAACATTTTTTCTCCTGTATTTTCGTGCACGAAATGAAAACGAAACGAATGAAAACTTCTGAATTTGAGAATTTAAAAAATTGTGCATTCGGAAACAATAATTGCTTTGGGATAGAATGAAAAATTCCCAGATAAATGACTAATCGAGTCATTTATCTGGGAAATTTTCTGACTGTACATAACCAAATATGCTTACCATTTAGCATGAATTGGCGGGTTCAAATTTGTTAATGTGACAAAGATGGAAAAAAAATCTTGATTGTGTTACATATATGATATCAGCATTGGCGCTTTTTTCTTCCAACAATTGATTCCTTTACTGCCTCCAGTGGTAGTAGATGCGATGCGATATTTTCCAAAAACTAAATAGAAAATTAATGTTCTTCACTTCAACTCTGAATGAACAAATAGGTTGTAAAAGCTTTGCTAAAGTTGCTCGTGACGCGTCACGGCGGATTTAACAAAGCCCTAGTGAAAACGGGGGTTAAAAGTCAAATGGAGCTGGGTTGCCAAAAAAGATGAAAAATCGGAGATATTGGCATTCATTCATTGGAAGAAATACTTTCGACGCATTGACCTTGCCCCGATCGAATGTAATACAAAATATCTTGTTTAAGATTTGAACTGGTTTATCACACGTACACCAGTTTGAGAAATATCTTTCCTTTTTTTTCAGTGATTGATTGTTGCTTTCTTTTTTTTTTTTTTTTTCCATATCTTCGAGCCGAACGGAGATTTCATTGAAAATATTTTTTAACAACTGTTTAATTGACTTTTCAAACTAATAGTCTTTTTAATGTGCTCCAAATTAGGTATTTTATTCATGTCACAAAAACAAGATATTAAGCATTTGTGAAATTAAAATATTTGTGGTGACAATTATTATGTTAGCGTTGCTCGAGACTTTTATCGGTGATATTTATAGAAGCAACATCTGATCGACATTTCATAGATAGTTGAAGAAGAAACGAAAATATAAAACTTTGTAAAACAATTTTTCTCCTTATCACTTTTCAACCGCGTATAAGAGCGATACATACTGGTACCCAGTGTTGGATGTACGTGGAAGCCAAACAAGCTATTCGCAACTTCAGAGCTCGAATACGCTACCTTGCGGTGATTAACAACACTATAGAAAAAGGTAAAACATTCCATTCCAGGTGTTTTTTTTTTGGGGGGGGGGGAGTAAATTACAGGCTTCAGACAGCTTGTGATGTAATGTAATTTCAGAAGTATAGAATAAAGTTTCCAACAAACACGACGAAATATTACTGTCATTCATTAAGCGTCAAAGCATGTTATAAGTTTTGGCGTGTGTTTGTTTTACCTTTGTCATCCGCCATTAGACAGTGGCTGCAGCGCCCCCTATAGTTTATTGTAGTTGCGAATAGCTTAGGGTCCCGGATTGTCTAGGGCACCCAAATCACGAAAAGTTTCATAATTCGTTTGTAAAAAAATGAAAAGTTCTTGAAAAACTAAATTTTATTTCCAAGTGCTTTGAGAACCTTGAAAATTTGAAAAATTCACTTATTAAGCTTGAAATTTTAAATTTCTAACAAATGCGAGGGAAGATACCAAAATGGACAAAATTCAGCTCCATGATACGGTTTGCATAAAAAATGTGAAACTCATGGTTCTCACGTTTCTTAACCTGAGATTTCTTAACCATTCATTACCTGAGATAACTTTTTGCGACTCACATATTCTGCGCACAACTTGTGAGAGAAAAAAAAAGTTGTAATGGGGAATCTTTAGTTGCATCTATTCTTTAACTTGAAATAGGTGTTGCTTACGATGTTAGAACGATTCTTTAAAACTAGTATATGTCAAAGAGAGAGTCTTTAAAGTGTAAATGAAGTACCTTAAATAATTTGAACTCAGTCATTAATGCAGTCATTTTTTTAAGGAAATACTATCCAACTCGCTTATAATAAGACCGGATTTAGCGAGGAATACAGAAGAACGTTGTTGGTACAGTGTTGAGTGTATGGGATAATAACTCGCTTTTAACGAGAAAAACCCTCGCTTAAAGCGAGCAATATTGTTGTGATTCATAAAATTTCTATTGACTTACAGCTCAGAGCTTAGCCTTTCTTGGAAAAATTTCTTCAATCTTCCAAAGTCAGCCGAAAATTAGTAATGAGTCAAAAATTCTTGAAACAAGCAATGACGGCTGATAAGAAAAAAATAAGAAAAAAATGTGAAGAAGAGAATCATTTGAAAATTATTTATCTGTTGACGCCAATAATAACTTAAATTTCGATCTGGTGCAAAAAATGGTTTCAAATGAAAGAAATGTTGAAAGCTGCTACGACAACGACAAATGTGTAGTAACCTACCCTCATTAGACTCGATGAGTTTTGATGTGCAGAATATCTTCAAACGGTTTTTTGAAGACGGGGTGGAAATGACGATATTTTTTGGACCATGACACAGACAGACAAGAAAAAAACAATAATACAGTTCAAGGCAAATTGACCAGTTTCTTTGGTTCTGTGCAACAAAAAAGAAAAAAAAAAGAGCAGAAGAAAGCAAGTGTGAGTGAATTTTTAAAGTGTTTTCCACAAACCCGATTTTTACGAACCCCGATATAACGAACGACTATCACGGTCCCGTTATTCTCGTTATAAGCTAGTTCGACTACATTGTTTAATTATATAAAATCAGAAGAAGATAAACAAGCAAAAATAAAAAATATTAACCACATAAGAAAAACACAAAGGTTTATTTTGAGGTTAATTTGTGCATCTATTTAACTATGATACTGTTCTTATTCTTTTACATCTTGTTCTCAGAACCAGTTTTAAAATAAGGAAAAAAAACTCAGCATTATTTACTAACGTTGTCAGTATATCTTACCTCTTTTGTACCATTTAAATATATTGTTTTCATTCAGACAAGGAACTCGTTTAAGAGGTCGTTTTATTCCCGCCAATTCGATTGCTTTGTTATTCTATTCTAGAAACTCTTAATGAGCATATTCATGTCAAAGCATGTACACTCATAAAACTTTTTGGAGAAAGAAATTTCAAGAATAGTTTTCTTATTTCAGCAAAATAATTAATCGCCCCCTCTCTTTTTTTAAAATTCTTCACTCCATTCAAATACAGTTACTTTTTTTTTTTTTTTTTTTTAACGTTAGCTGGAAATGTATGTACTTATTTACTAAGGTAATAAATGTCAAAGTCAAAGCAATGTATGGATAAACGCAAAATCTAGCAAGTCCTTTATTGAAATTTATTATCATCTACAAATGAACTCGCCCATAGTTCAAAAGCCAGGGAAATCATTCATTTTATTTTAAGTGCTCGAGTTACCATTTTTTCCCCTGATTAGCTGCACGTTTTCTTCTGGTGCATAATATTTTTAGATCCCTCCCCCCAGACGTTACTTGCCTTTCTAACACCATTTTCTTTTTACATTTAAACGACTACCTTGTAAAAGCTAGAATTTATGAAAGCCAACCGAATTATTTAGTTACCAGTGGTACCCACACGGCTTTACTCGTAGTAGAAAATGAAAAGGTCTTTTGGTTCGCCTGTATATCTACAAATAATGTATGGTGAATTTCTCGCCAATTGGCTTACACCATGTTACGGTTCCACGTTATGATAACTTGGTAATTTACTCGTCCATCTTAGGATAATTTTGCTCGAGAAAATGTTCTTAAAATTGGAATAAGAAAGGAACAAAATCGAATTTTCGAAAAAACACTTCAAGGTGCACAGCCCCACGCTACAAACTAACTTTGTGCCAAATTTCGTGAAAATAGGCTGAGCGGTCTAGACGCTATGCGCATCACAGACATCCAGACAGAGAGATTTTCATCATTATTTTTGAATAAAATGTAGTTGGGGAGAACCTAATCTGATAGCACTGAAGGCTACGCGGATTGTAATCACAGCATTATGATGATTCCAGGCCAGGTTAGGTTTGCCCCAACTGTAGTAACCCCTCCATAGCCGAGGCCATAACCACAGTTTTTACGCTCACGTTCCGGGATAGAGATGTACCATGTTTGAGGACCTGCAAAGATATTTTATAAGAGGACCGGCATGAAAAAAAAATTTAAGCTATCAGTGTAAAGATATACTCAGCTTCTGTTTGAGTTATTTAGTTATTTACAGTTGTATAAAGTAACTCAGCGCGTATTGAAAATGTCAACACATATTTCTTACTGTATATTTGTTACTAGTTTCATATCCTACTTGTAATTTAACACCGATTAAGATAACACCTCAGTAAAATTATTGGAGAATCTTCAACTTGCCTCCTCTTTCGTAGTATATATCTCCACTTCATTCAGGGGCTCCCCGATAGGAAGTCACTGTGACCTCCCAAAAATATCTTCATTAAGAAAATTTTATCTGACAATTTGGTAAGATTATCATCATTCGGCGAAAGCGGGTGGTCCATTCAGCAAAACTATCATCGTTGGACGGAATTAGGAGTTCCATTCGGCAAAATTTGGTGCTCCATTCGGCAAAATTGTCACCATTCGGCGAAAGCAGGTGCTCCATTCAGCAAAACTATCATCATTGGGCGAACTTTGGAGTTCCATTCTGCAAAATTTGGTGCTCCATTCTGCAAAATTATCATCATTGGGTGAACTTTGGAGTTCCATTCTGCAAAATTTGGTGCTCCATTTGGCAAAATTGTCATGATTCGGATAAATTTGAGTTCCGTTCGGCAAATTGAGCATTTTCGCCCTCCCATATATTTCGTGGCGCCCCTAATTTCATTGGGCAATTGAGAAAAACATTGGTTCCCACGATTCTTTAAACAAAAATAGATTAAATAAATGAATAAAATGAAAAGTTCATAAAAAAACATGCAACTGACATCTTCATGTAAGCCATCAATGATACATTGGCGTTGCAACCTTAAACAAAAAAACTGCTCTTGATCATTGGTTGGAAAAATCGTTGGAGATTTACGACGTTTTAGCTCCACATCGTGCTCGCAACAGACGTATAAACGATCACGTTTTATAACTACAATAAAACGTAAAATGCTTTAATTTTTTGTTCCACGTACATTCTGAAACCTTGTAAATTTTGACTTAATCGGTTCTAACCCTCTGGGGATGAAAATTTTTTCTCTCCTTCAATGGAGTCCATTTTCCGTAAGTGAATTACAGTCCAGTTCTTTAAATTTAATGCTTTAGGACGCAAAACTGTGGTTAACATTTCTAACTGTTCAAAGAAATAAATAAATAAAGCGAAACGCATCGAATGGATGTACTTTTGTTATTATTTCTGAAGATTTATGGCTCTTAACTTTTATTATTGTTAGGGATAATCTTGGATATATATCTTTGCTTGACAGGAATTTAGTTCTAAGTGTTGTAGAAATGGTTCTTATCTTCTGTTCTAAATGCATTCCCAATGTTTTTTCGAGTGAAGTTAAAGTGAAAAAATGTACATAAATCAAGACGAATCTTTAAAGAATAGGTTGTATAAATTTAAATTAAATTTTTTTTGATGAATACGGGATCTGGCGTCGTGACAATAACATTGCATTTACCTCCAATGGACTGCTTACAGTGACGGAATTCCACCAAATTAATTTCATACTTTCAATGAAAATGATGTATTGAGCTGAAACATTTACTGAGATAAACAAATTCATAATTTCTTGTAAATTGGTATCAAGCGAGGACATGAGAAGCAAAGGGATGTAAGTGGACAGTTTCAAATTTTGAGTAAAACGCGTTAAAAGATAAGGTCCAAGGTAGGCTTTAATTGAAAAGTTTTTTAAATAATGCTGTATAACAGCATATACCAGGGTTACTAGTACTATCTTTACCCTAAGACAGAGTGGAGGTTCACCTACCATTTGTACTAGATATCGCCAAATTTTAAATTTTGTAATTTTATCCCTTTGCTTCTCACTGCCTCAAATGTGTTTAGAAACAGCTCAAAAAATATTTACATAATATTTTTACCCATTAAATTTTATTCTATTTTTGTCAAGCTGATAATTCATAGTTTATTTTTTGGGGGAGATCTTTTTATATTTAACGTGTACCTTTAAACAATTTCAATACAAATGTTTTAAGGTATGCAGTCTACTCATGCCATTTTCTTTTATTTTTATTTTATTTTTATTCATTTTACTTTAAGATAACTTCAATTCGCACTGAGTCCATGATTAAACTGAAATATGTTTCTTTTTCAAAGATAAGTTCTTTGCAGAATGCACCTTACCTTGAAACTCGAGCAAAGTTCGTGAATGTCTGGTAAAGTTTTTATAAGCGAGAAATTAATAACATGGAAACTTTTAGGGATAGGAGCTAGAACAATAATATATTTGTTAAGACATTCAACAAAGTCTTTTTAGATATTGATTAAACTTGCATTAGTTTTTTTCCCAAAAAGTAATTTTGTTTTGTTTCTTATTCAATTTTTAACAATATTTTCACATATAATTGGCACAAAAAGGTTTTTCAGTTAAAATTTTTGAGTCAAATGGGTGACTTTCAAATGCATTGACACATTAGTTTCGACACAATTTGAAGATTTTTATTGTTATAAACATTAAAACTTTCCTTGTTATTCCTTACCATTTGCAGCTTTCTAAGCAGGTGATTATTTGTGAGTTAATTTGCTTATATTTTAGAAATTCCAAAAAACGTCTTGACAAGTAACCGTTTTTCTCATCAGTGTTTCTTTAAAAAACCATTCTGTAATTTATTTTCTAAAAATAAATAACCTAACAGATCTTGACTAAACTATCTTAAATACTCAGTTTTAAATCAAAATAGTATAAATATTTATTTGTTTTGGAAATTTTAAGTATTTGTAAAAATGTTTCTCTCATGAGTGTTAATTTGTTTCTCAAATAAACATTAAAAGTTTTCATATAGCTAAAACATTTCAATATTAAAACCAATTTTTAAAGATTCAAGAAAAGGTGTTTTAATACAAATGCGAAATTTTAGCTATAGTAACACTCTTGAGAGATAGTAATTATCACCGGTAGTAATAATAATATCTAATTACTTTTCTTCACGGCTTTTCAAAGATTTGAAGTTTGCTCTTACTATTTGATTAAATCGGACTTGCAAGTTACTCAATCTTTTACTTAGTTTGTGCCCTTCAAATACCTTCAAGTTTCTGTTCAGCGTTTGGGAATAATTCTTAGATCGCAATTCGTCAGTACGCCCTGTAAATAATTCTATTTATTTCCTTTTCCCAAAGCCTAACCAAAAAGAAACTCCCTTCCACTAGTATATCTACATTTCTCCTATTCGCAACTCCAGAGCTCAAATACGCTACCTTGCGGTGATTAACAATACTTCCGAAAAAGGTAAAACAATCCCTTCCACGTGTTTTCTTTGGGGTAAATTACAGGCTTCAGACTGTCTATGATGTAGTGTAATTTCAGAAGAATAGAAGAGAAAGCTTCCCACAAACACGATGAAAAATTACTGTCATTCACTTAGCGTCAAAGCAAGTTCTAAGTTACGGCATTTGTTTGTTTTACCTTTTTCATCCGCCATTAGACTGGCTGCAGCGCCCCCTATAGTTTATTGGAGTTGCGAATAGGCCATTGTTAAAAGAACGTAAAGTTTATTGAGATTTTTTGAGAGAAAAGTTAAAATCGGAAGGAAAATTGTTGTAAAGTCTGTTTCAAGAAAAATGGTGAATATCCTAGAACTTTCTGGTCGCAAATTACTGAAAATCTGGAAAACCGCATTTTCAGTGCTTCACAATCATTCCAGAATGTAAGCTCGCGTTCGTTGTTTCTCTTCAAAGCTGCGTCTTTTCGCCCTGTTTTGAACTAACCATAATACGTCATCAGGCAAGCATACAGGCCTTGGTTTTGAACTTTTGCCGAAAAACAACCGTACGCTTTTGGCAATGAAGACATCAAAAAAAAAAAAAAAAAAAAAAACTGCCAACAACTCCAACAGCTTGAAAAACAGCTTTCATTCATCTAAAAGAATTAACTTTGAAATACCTTTGCTATCTGTTATAACATTTACGAAGAAAAAATGTTCTAGTTTAGATTTTATCTCATTTATTAAAATTTTTTTTTGAAGGTTTGATGGTATCATTCTGCTGCATTGGAATATTTATAGTGTTTCTTTCAAGTAGTGGAATTTAAAGTTATTAATTTCAGATGGAATGAAAAAGTTGCACATTTTCTGTAAACGCCGTTTATTGCTAGAAATGTTCCGTGACCCAAATACCGCGGTGGGAATTTTGTTCTGATGTGTCTGTCAGGGATTATGATCAGGTGGAATTCTTAAGTTGACTTCTTCTCGCACGTGTTTGCAGAAGGTTAGTATGTAGTTGTTTTGAAATTCCAAGTTCTAGTTTGTGTCTGTGTCTCTTTTCTTTGTTTGTTAGGTAAAATTGGATGCTCTTAAAAAACTAGTGTTTAAATTTAAAAAAAGTGAATTAAAAATAATTATGAATCAAAATATTTTATTCTATTCGCATTTTTCCCCCTAAAATTGGGAAAAACTTATTAATTTTTTAATAAAATTCCTATGAAATTAGTAGTTGAAATAAAAAAAATGAGAATTAAAATCATTTATAGATCAGAATATTTTATGTTATTCACATTTTTCCCTAAAATTGGAAAAAACTTATTAAGTTTGTGTCTGTGTCTCTTTTCTTTGTTTGTTAGGTAAAATTGGACTCTCTTAAAAAACTAGTGTTTTTAATTTCAAAAAAAAAGAATTAAAAATAATTATGGATCAAAATATTTTTTGTTATTCGCATTTTTTTCCCTAAAATTGGAAAAAACTTATTATTATTTTTTTAATTCTTATGAAATTAATAGTTGAAATAAAAAAAGAGAATCAAAATTATTTATAGGTCAGAATATTTTATGTTATTTGCATTTTTCCCTACTTGGTTGTTTTAGTTAGCTATCTTTAGTTATGAATGTTCATTTAAATTGTGTATTTGCCAATATTTTTTTATACTCAAAATTTTCGTTCGACTCATAACTAGAAAAACCAGTTGTAAATTTTATTTTTTTTGAACTTGAAAGAACCCGACGGAATTAATTAAGATGCTCATTAATTGTGTCTCAGAGTTTGTTCATGGAAGCAGAAAAACGTGTTTTAGTTATTCTAGTTTTATGAACTTAAAACAACTCGATGTAAATAGTTAAGATGCTTATTAAACAAGCTTCTGCTTTTGTTTATTTGTTCTTATAATTTTATTCAGATATTCGATATAATTTCGGTGAAGTTTTCTAGAATTATTTATTTTTTGAAAATTGCACTTGTAAAGAACAACAATAAACTGTAATTACAAGGAAATTTGTTTTCTAATATTAAAAAAAAGAGAATTTATCTCTTTGTTACCGAATATCACAGCGAATCCTCTATTTTTGCTTATTTTTATTTCAAAGTCTCTGGGATACTGCTTTTAAATTGCACATGTGTAAAGAGTATTTTACATGGAAATTTACTTCTATATTTTACTTTTTGTGAAGAAAAAAATTTCAACAGCTGACTTTATACCAAAAAATAAAATTAAATCTTACATGTCGATGTAGTGTTAACCAACTTTTAAAATGTTGTCTTTAATTTAAAAGAAAAATACGCATAGGTTATGCCCTAAATAAATATCACTTTCTAGATTCGTGAAAAAAAAAATTCTTTACGTTTGCACTAAGAAAATATAAATTAAGCTTTTAAAAAGAAAAAAAATATTTATGACTCTGAGTATATTGAAATGCTTATCATTATATAATATATATGAATAACTGTATTGATTTCCTTGTTCAAGATTTTCGTAGAAAAGCGCACTAAAGTTTCCTCTGAGTTCGATCATCGATCTAAGTCAATTTGTTCTTGATGTATAATTACTGAAATCTGCATTGAAACTTCTCATGTCATAATTTATCTTCGAGCTCTTGAACTTTTAAACTCCTACGAACCAGAAACCACGAGAGGAAAAAAAAAAGTAGGACCGGTTTATAGTTAAAACGGGTTGAAAACCTATGATAGATTGCATTTTGTTTAATTTATCCTTCACATAACTTGAATTTCGTCTTGAAAGAACTCCTTCTAAACTTTTTCTTTCTTTCTCCCCCCCCCCTCTTTTTTTTTTTTTTTTTTTTTTGCCTTTTTGCATAAAAAAGACTAGCATTACTTCTTTTGAAAACATTTTTAAAATTTAATCTTTTTCATTACAAAAAAGTGTCAGATCGGTTTGATTGACGTTTGTCGTACTCAAAGGCATAAGAAATAGATGTATCCGTGTCTTTATCCTTTCTTTGAAGATCAAAATTAAACTCTTGTAATAAAATTTATCTTCTGTTTAATAAATGTTTTTTATCGTTTGATCCAGTAGTATCCAACCCATGGCCAACCCTATATTCGGCCCGCGAAACTGATCCATATGGCCCGCTGTCCTGTTCAATGTTAAGAATCTAGAATTGTGTTCTGGTAACTTCTAAAACATCTAATCGTCTTCATTCGGTATTTAGAAATGATTTTTGGGAGCCAAATGGTCAGAAATTGGCTTTTAAAAGAGACATGAAAACTTTGTATTGATAAAATAAGCAAGTAGTAATTGTAACATCAATTCTTCGCTCGAAATTTTCTTTCCGAGGTTTCCTAATGTTATTTGAAAAAAAAAAAATATGTTTTGAAATTTTAATTACTTCTTGCTTATTTTAAATAAGCAAATGGTAATTATAACAACAATTCTTGGTTTGAAATGTTCGTACCTTTTCCGTGTTTTTCAAGTTTGTCTAAAAAAAAAATATTTAAATTTTTTATGTGTTCTGGCCCGCCTAATTTATCTTAACGTTAAGTGCGGCCCTCGGGGAAAAAGAGGTTGGGCAATCAAATCAATGCTATGTATGTATGATTGTCAGTGCAAAATTAAATAAAATAACTGCTGTATCTATTTGCATTCTCAAATATCAGATTTAGCCATTTTTATCCCGGACACCCTCTCCT
Source organism: Uloborus diversus (assembly GCF_026930045.1). Taxonomy (NCBI): domain Eukaryota; kingdom Metazoa; phylum Arthropoda; class Arachnida; order Araneae; family Uloboridae; genus Uloborus; species Uloborus diversus. The sequence continues at coordinate 139,330,320 of NC_072734.1, read as the reverse complement.
TATGGAATTTCTTGCTACGGCTCTGCTCAATCATAATCCCATTACATAAGTAATATATGACGATAGCAAACATGTGTCCCAACGGTGCTACAAGATGGGATTATTAGGTCCTGCTCGTAAACTGGAATTCGGAAGCGGTAGGACTGCAAATAGCGAGTTGAAATTCCAAATAAATATTACTAGTCATCAAATTACAAACAGTAAAATGTTACGTATTTTTTTGCTTTTGCTTTAATATTTCCAAGCAGAGAGTCACTCGATGGGAGGTCACCGTCACCAACCAAAAATGTTCTTATTCGGCATATTTTATCTAACGATTCTTCAAAATTATCATCATTCGGCAAAAGTTAGAGTTCTATTCCGTAAAATGATCTTTAGTCGGCTTAATTTGAAGTTCCATTCGACAAATTAAGAATTTCCGCCCTCCCAACAATTTGAGTTCGGGGCTGTTTCTTAGTCATCTCCTAAATGTTTCCGTTATTTTTTTTTTCTTAAAGGAACTATCCTAAAGAATTTCCTATCGGAAGCGTCAGGTAATTTGTTCCTCCAAATGGCTCCAGATTAAAAAATGAAAAAAGCTACAGCTTCTGAGAACAACTTTATACCATTCATTGCAAAAATACCCTCCTTTTATTTTCAGTTAAAATTTTAAAAAATCTTGTCTTCTTTAGGAACACCTGTATTCGCTTTGCTGAGCAAATTTCGAGAAATTGTTTGGAAAGTTTTTAATTTCAAAGTTAAAGTGAATTGAGCTATAATTCACTTTATACCGGAATTCTGCAGTCTAATGTTACTCTAATGCTGAAAGACGGATTGACATTAGAGCGGTTCTCCCCCATTTTGTGTAGTTTTTTCTTTTCCTTTTCTTTCTTCTTTTACCGTATTCTGCCCGGCCTTTTTTATTGATAAAGAAGTATTATGGATTTGAACTGTTTTATTTCTTGAACATACTTTTTGTAATCATATATAACTATTAGTACTTTTATACTGCTGAAATTATGATGAATTATTGCGCTTTTTAAGTCCACCCAGTGCACTGTCTTTTTAAAAACGCCGCAAGTTTTTTAAAACCATCTTTAGGGGGGGGGGGGGAAAGATAACGAAGGACCTAAATCAACTGCATGGAAAATAAATTTAATTAAAAAAAAATGTTGTGGCTTTGTAGTCATCATTAAGGATGATTCAAATCATGCGATAAACTATTTAAGGTAATAATTATTGTGAAATATTTATAACATTTAAAGCTTCTTCTTGTTGGAATCTGCATACCACAAGTTTTGTTTTCTTATGCAGTTTGAAATACTCACTTCCAAAAGTCAAGTACGGATAGGTAAATACATCGCCACTCGCACACACTCTACCTTTGCTGCAAATTACAGTTTTGGGAGCGCGTAGAAACAGACCCGTTTAAAGATAATGTGGAGAACGAAATAATCTTACAGAAAACGCGTATCTTAACTCATAACTCCAAGAATTTAAACGCATGAATAAAAATGTTTCTGAAAACTAGAATTACTCCCTATATGTTTTTACAATGCATTCCCGCCGTTTTGTGATCAAGAATAAAATTTATTCCCCTTCTCAGGGTTGGTAAATTGTAGGAGCACTGGTCATTTTTGGCTTACCTACTTTTTAGTCCCGTAAATGAAAGTGCAATAAATGATTAGAATAATAGTCTTGATTTCCTTCCTTTTCTAACTGACATCTTCTTTTCTGATGAAGAGAAAACTTCCAAGCAATTCTTAATACGAAAGCTCTGGACTTGTTCGCAAAACAATTGCGGATTAAAAGACGACAGTACCACTGCTACATCGCGACTACAACTGACATCTTCTTTTCTGATGAAGAGAAAATTTCCGAGCAATTCTTAATACGAAAGCTCTGGAATTGTTCGCAAAACAATTGCTGATTAAAAGGCGACAGTACACTGCTCGGAATGGGGGGAAAAAAAACACCTGTGACCCACTTTCCCCAATCAACTCTAATTTGATTTCTGGAACTTTGAATTCAAATTATGTTTTTCGCAATCACGAGTTGCAATAAGACCCTACTCATTGCAGTTATTGTTCCTAGAAACGCCCCCTCCCCCCAAGCATATCCCTCCTCTTTGGTGGTTACGTGTGTATAGTTTAGTGTGTGCGTGTAGGCTTACGTGTGTGCACGTAGGCGTGTGTATGTGTGTAAAGGCGCGCGTGTGTGTGAGTGTGCATGTGTATGAGCGTGCGTGTGTGTAGGACATCGACACCACCGACCAGGAGCAGCGGATTCCGGGGAACGGTGCTCAGGACTAGAGGCCGGTGGGCGGTGGTGCTGCAGAAGCCCCTGGTCCAAGCTGAAAAAGGAACCACAACATCAAGGACGGTCAAGTGAGAACAATAAGCAATCGTGATTACTCAAAAAAGAAAATAAATAAATAAGTAAAATAAAATAAAATATAACAGCCCTAATTTCCCTCATCTTCAAATTGACGCCCTTCTTCATTGATGAAATGAAACTGTATTCTTCCTATGAATCCTCTCCGATATGCTCTTCACTCTAATTGAAAGATCGAAACATCTTGGCAGCGGAGGACTGCTCAAGATCCTTCGCAGCAGGGGCCTGCCTACTAAACTCACCTCGATGGAGGAAAAAAAAGTTTCTGAAGTAAAAGAGAAAAACTGGACATTAATAATATGAAAAGGGATATGACAGGTGTCTGTTTTTTAGAGTCATGAATCTCCCTTATTCTGTCCGAAAGGTAATGCTGATACGTTCTCCCTCTGTGAACCAATAAGGCGTGAACTCTTGTTTGAAAGCTGCTTCGAGGTTTGAATAACAAATGATCATAACACATTCCGTGCATACGAAATGAATTTTTTAAATAGAAGAACCATTAAAGGGAAATTTACAAGAAGAAAATCATGTCTGTATCGAGAAAACATAATGTCTGACGAATAGTTTTCAATGTTATCCTAAATTTCGACGTTCATTTCTCTTCTGTCGTTCCGTTTTTTTTTTCGGCAAAATATTAATCATACATTTCAACTGTCACTCTTAACCATTCTTTGAATTATAAACAGATGGATTTCCTTTAGAAAGTTAGAATACTCATCGTATTTCATTGTATTTTGCTTATTACAGAAGATGCACGACGTGCATTTAACCAAAAGAAATTTCTTTAAAAACAGAGAACGTAGTTTCAAGCCTTAAAATAAAAATTTGAATAATTTTTGGGTACAAAAAAGCAATAAATTATAAGATAGTAATTCAAAAGTTAGTTATGTACTTTTTCCGGCACTGTTGTATTTATAATGTTCTTAGAATAAACGATCTTCTTTGGTTTGGATGTGAAAGCTTCATACGTATTCCTATATGCAGCGAAATCCTGTTACAGTGAATACCAATATAACGAAATATCCGTTTCAACGAAAGAAATTTTCAGGCCCGATTTAATTTCCATTCGATTGTTTGAATTCCATTACAACGCAATGGGGTTTTTCCGAAATTTTAAAAGTATTTTTTTTTTCTGAAAGAGCATGCTTAAAAACATAGGATTTGACCAGTTTTTAACTAATTTGTCAAAGTTTAATACTTTTTAAAAAATATTTTAATCGGCACGCAGATTCATTTTTTTTCCGCCTTCTGCACAGGACATCACAAGTGACGAAATGCCATTCACTGATGCCATGAGCGCAGAGCGCAATGTTTAATTCGCTTCTTTATTCATATGTACTGGCAACGATATGGTTTATAGCAAGCGTAGAGCGCACTATTTAATTCGCTTTTGAATTACCATAACGTGGAAACGTGGTAGACAGCAAGTGTCAGCATTCAGCGCACCAGTGAAGTTAAGTGCCAAAGTTGATCATTTGTAACGTCATAAAGTCACGCCTTGTTTGAAAAATCGGACATTTTAAAAAAGTAATTGAAAATTAAACGTTTTGAGGGTAAAAGATGTTCCTCGCTCCATGCTTTTTTTTTTTTTTGCTAATTCTGTCACCTTAATTGACTAAAAGTAGTACTGTAACAGATCCGGTGCGACTTCCACTTTCTTCAAAGGAAGAAACAGTTCTTGAGGGAAACACAGGAAATTTATTTACACTATGTACAGGAAAGATCGGTAACAACTGCTAAATTAATCATCAGCAATTAAGCAAATATCAATCAACACCGTAAACGCAACGGTTACACACGTATTTACATGTATTTACATCCAAATACGTAAAACAACATAGCAAAATGCCTCGCAATAAACAGAGCTAATACACTCTCAGCACAAATCCTCAATCGAAACTAACTTTCTATCATGCGTAACGGCTTTTTATACACAGCGAAAGAGAACTCTCAAATATTCCACAAGATTCCCGAAAATCGTAGACCGTTATTTTATTCCTTTTCCATTCACAAATTTTATCATTCAGAAATTAGGGGACGTATACTTCAGCCGAATGTACGGGGGCTGTATATTCAATACAGGAAACTATTTACAGGTTACGTTACTACAATAATTTTAGATGACAGATAATTTAATAAACGCCAAATTTAGCTAGATTACGACAAATTAATCACAAAAAAAATTACTATTTACAGAATTTGTAACAGTACTTTTGACTGATGGAAACAACCCCATTACCGTTTTCAATGAACAACATTTGCGGTTCCTTGAAATTCGTTGTAACGGGATTTCACTGTATTCGCAATTATGACTTTCTGAGTTGTGACACTCTTCTTCTTGAAGTTCAATATGATAATTTTGAGTACTAAAGAGCTTTCAATAATCATCATCCCAAAAATGTAAAAAAAAAAGTTAAAACAGTTTTATGCCCTTCTATTCGGAAAAAAACACATGTTGCCTGATGACAGAAGTCTCATCATGCTGTCACAGGCCAGCATCAAAGGTTATTTTTTAATCATAAAACCTTGTGAGAGCAGTTTGTATGTCTGTATAAGTCTCTCTAGGAAGTGAAGGACAATACTGCTGTGGGAAGGTGAAAGACAGTATCTGCAGAAAAGAGTTTTTGAAGTATTTGATGAAACGTGGTTTGGATTCAATTGTAACAATAGGGAAATGTCGGAATGAGACGTGTTTTTTTTTTCTTTTTTTTTTTCTTTTTCTTTTTTGTTATTTATTTTCAGCGGAAACCAAATAGGCAAGCTGATACAATAAAGCTAAAATACAATAGATGACAAAAATTAACAAAAATGAAAAACTGGAAGTTACTGCCCGTTACCACCCACGGCAGAATGTGACACAAAAACAAAATTTTCTAAGTAATTTGAGATTTTTTTTTCTTTTTTGAGCAATCATGATTGTTTATTGTTCTCACTTGACCGTCCTTGGCGTTGTGGTTCCTTTTTCAGCTTGGACCAGGGACACCAGCGCCACCGCCCACCGGCTTCTGCAGGCGCGGCTCCGAGCACTGCCTCCTGGAATCCGTTTCTCCTGGTCGATGGCGTCCATGTCCTACACACACGCGCGCGCGCACACACACACACACACACACACAAGCTTTACACACATACACACACGCCTACGTGCATACACACAGGTCTACGCACACACACAAGCCTACACATGCACGCACGCGCGCCTACACATATACACACACGCCTGCACACACACAATTTCTAGAAACAATAGCCCCCAATGTGTAGGGCCCTGTCGCAACTCGTGATTGCGAAAAACATAATTTGAATTCAAAATTTCAGAATTCAAATTATTTATCCTTTTTTTTTTAAACATTTGTGTGTGTGTGATTATTTTCTCAGTAGATTTTTTTTTTTTTTTCAAAGTTTTCGAAGGCTTTATTTTTTTATCATTACGAAATGTGGAATTTTGACTTTTAACATTTTAATACAAAAGTTTTAAAAATGTTTAAGTTATCATTTCAAAATGAACATTTTCATATCTGTACCATCTAGGTACAAATGTAGCGTGTATTCCTAGGAAACTATATTACGGTTCATTTCGAGCAGCTCGTTATAAGATATTTATCAGCTTACAATATGCATAAAATTATGCATAAAATATAACTATTATCAAGGTGCTAAAAGCGTTTTTAAATGTTTATTGCATAAAAACTCCATTATATTTCGTTGGTACCATTTTTAATTTATGTGCCAACATTTTATATGAGATCACAAAATCATTCTGAAAACCGAAACTTTAAACCAGTTTCCCTAAATAAAATCTGTCTCTTAGACGCAGAATTCAGACATCAGAAATATTCCTTCAAAAGAGCAAATGTTCTAGCATCTCAGGATATCTTTTGTCTTCATGCTACAAGAAGTTCTTTCTCTCCTTCGTACTTCCTCTACTCATTTGCATTTGGTAGCCTGAGAGTTTTCCCTTCGTTCTACGACTTCCGATTTTGCTCGAAAAGAATTTCCGTTCTGTTCCTCTTCTGCTGAGGTTTCAAGGCGGGTAGTTAGCACGAATGACAATTAGATCTCTACGAAAATTCTATTTGAGTTTGAAAAGGTGCACGCTCTGCATTAACTTGAGGGCATAAAAAATCAATAAAAACGTTAACAGAAAAAAATCAGGGAAGAAATGAGCTAAAAAGGGTAGGTGATAATATTTTTTTTTTTTTTTTTTTGTTTTAATTAGATGGTAATGCATTTGGCTTGCTGCATAATGACTTTGGTAATCAATTCAATTTTGATAATCATTCTCAAAAGATATTTTGTAGTAACGAATAAATATCTTTGTGCTTGAAAATAAAATGAATAAATTACCAACGTTTTAATGCACATAAATTGCAAATTACTGCAGACACGTGTTTGAACCCCTCTTTCAATGCAAAGAAGTGTGAGCTTTTACATGAAAAGTCATCCGACTTTGCATCGAAAAAGGGAATCCTTGAACACCGAAACACGGATCTGCAGTACTTTGCAATTTTTGGGCATTAAAACGTTGGTAAATCATTCATTTTATTTTTTGTAGTGTTCTTTGTAATAAATAGGTAAAATTTTTTCAGTTAATGAAACGTGTACCGTAAACATCATTTTTTAAACGTTCTGTTTAACGGTTTGACATTTGGAAACTAAACTCTTATAAGTATGAAAAATCTTGAAATAGATAAAAAGATTTTACCTTTTGGGCAATTCCAAGGAAACTAGAGGCATCAAAGTAAAAAAAAAAACTTCATTGTATGAGTATTTTTTTTTCTTTCATATGAAGTATACGCGAAAAAAAGTTATTAACACATTTTTTTTAAGTTTTATAGGCAAATTTTGACAACACTAGATACTTAGTGCCCATGTGTCGTTATATAAACGGTTCTAAAAGTTATTCTTTTTTTCACTTGGGGAAATTAATTGGTATGTCTAGAATCTTATTTATTAATTTATTTTTATTTATTTATTTGTTTATTTATTTTTATTTTATTTTTATTTTATTTATTTATTTTTATTTTGTTTTTATTTTATTTATTTATTTATTTATTTATTTTTGAAATTTACTTTATAGGGAGAGATTAGACCAAGAAATAAACTAGACGTTTGGTTTGGGCAATTCCAGCGGAATTACATCTAGTTGGCGTAAAATGGACGTAATTTGAAAAATATTCTTCTTGATGTGAACGAGATTCTTTTTCAAGTAGTAATGAATTATAAAAGATCTCACTTTTCTGCTATCGGAGCTTATACGGTGGCAAATTTTAATCTGTTGAACTTTCTGCTGATGTAAGAACGCTGTAGTTTTTTGAAGCTAATATAAAAAACGAGAAGTGAAACTTGTTTTCGAACATTTAATTTGAAGACCAACAAGTCGTAAAATTATTCGAAGAAAACATTTTTCCTTCGTGAGAATTAAATATACCTATAATATTTTAACTCTAAAAACGATGTGACAGAAGTTTATTTGTATGATGCATAGGGTAGTTCAAAAATACATGTAAAAAAAGGTTTATCCTAGGTAACAGGACACCCTCAATATTTTTAGACTTTTGGATAGGACTTGTGGAATACTGGACGAAATTTAGCTTCCTATTTCAACTGAAAGAGGGTGCTCAATCTCCTCCCCCAAACTTCATAAGTTTGAGGGGTAAAAATAAATTGAGCTGGGAAAACAATGTTACATATTATAATATACACTAGTAATATCCATATACATTGCTATGAAATATTACAAAGAAACAGCAGGGGAAATTAAATGTTTCTAAATTTGAGACATTTTCTATGCTACGGCTAATGTTAAATTAAGGCGTCATTGAGCGCTCTCTTAAAATTAGAGTAAGAAGCTAAAACTTTTACAGCATAATACTATTAGTAAGTCTAAAAAAAATAGGGGGTGTCCTGGACTCTAGCTGAAAAAAAAGTTATTTTGAACCACCCTAATGCTGCCGCAGAATTCCTTCCAGTGTGTCAAATTTTTTTTAATGCCTCACATTTTGTTAAGATTTCTCGGAACTAATTTTTTACTTAATAATGAATATGAATCACGTTTACATAATTATTTCATTGTTTCAAAAATTTTGCACGCATTCGTAATTTTTCTTTGAGGACCAACATTGTGAAGAATTTAGAGTCGTATATGTTTGTTTCTTGTTACACTTTAATTGATACCTATAATACGTATCATATAACAAAATTAAGTGTGTAGGTAGGATATTGAAATGTTACTTAATTTTCATGCGAAAAACAATTTTCTTTGACAAATTCAAATTTAGCTACTTAAAAAGTCCGAACGCAAATTTTTTGCCAGTGAAAAACATGATAAACTTGACAGATCAAGTCTGATGAATCATTTTTAACGGTGCGGAAGGGAGAATTGTTGGATGAAAATGTTTGAAAGCTAAAGCATGACAAGCGGAATGTTTCGGCGATGCCCTTGAACTGATGTAAATTCAGACTAGCCAAGTTTTTGACACACTTTCTTGGAACAAGCCCAACTCTTCCATTTCCGTATCGACAAGGAACGTTTCTCCAATGTCTGAGGGAAATAGTCGCCTGACGGAAGTTCTTCGTGACGAATTCTTTGCTAATTTTGTCCAATAATCTCGATGAAAAAGTCATTGAAAAAAACAAATGGGGAATTCATACGGAGGTTATTTTAAGAAAGAATAGCGTCATTGCATAGTTGCGAGAAAGGATTTGTTGCCTCGTAAATTAAAAATCAGAACCTTCATAAAATATTTCGATTTTTTGAATTACATCACTTGATATCGATGAATCAAGTTCATAAATGAAAAATTTTCTTTTTATCGAAAATTAAGAACGAAAACAAAATAGATAAAAATTAGTAATGTAAAAAAAATCGTTTTCAGTTTATGTGTGTGTGTGGGTTTTTTTTTTTTTCGCGTGGTATTTTCTTAAAACTCAGAAATTAACCAGGTCAATTAAAGTTTGAATTTTGCTGCAAAAATTATAACCACCAAAATATATATGTATTTCTGGTTGTACTACTTTCGATGTCCTATGACTAAATAAGCCTGTTTATTGAAAAATATTAGGGTTTCTAATCCCGATCCCGAATCCCGCGGGATCCCGCAGGATATTTAGCGGGATTGATCCCGCGAGATTTTGCTCTCAATCCCACGGGATTCCCAATCCCGTAACTTTTTTTTCTATTTAAACATTTTCCAGGTTTTGCCGCTCATAAAACGACTATTTTCACAAGCACATCTAAAATTTGAATCTTTTCCCTCGTATATCTGCAAGAAGAGCTAGAAAAACTGTGTCTTTTATGAGCAACGATAGATTTACCATTTAAGAACACAACAAAAATAGAGTATTTTTCTGATAATGAATTGGTATTCACATTCGAGGTTTCAGTTTTCATACGTTCAGGAATTGAGAAAAGGCGTAAAACTTATAAGCATTTACGAAAACCATCGCTAAACTTTAAAATCCAGTAAATTACGCTTTGGAAAAAAATAGAGAAAGTGAATTACATATTCCAAAACCCTCTAGAGTAGCTTGAATGCAATGTTGGAGCACTTCTGTAAGTTTTAGTAGTGCACTCAAAACCTTCAAGCTACAAAATGTGAACTCCAAAGAAGAGAGCAATGAAAAACCTGACATATATTCAGCACGACTTTAAAAGGGGCGACAGAAAGTTGTATGAAACACAGTTTGACTCGCATGACAGTGCAGTAAGTTAAGCTGCTCATGTTTCTGAATTCCTCTTTAAAGTGAGAGGTATAATTAGCGAAATTATCCAAACACTTTTACTGAGACTACGACTTGGTGAAATGGTGAAATCAAGCACTATTTAACCCTTAATGAATCAAATGTACTGATACAATGACCAACGTTAATGAAGCAGCAGTGGAAGTTATCAATGCAAATTAAATTGGATACACCAAAACACACATCCAAGAGGCATCGTTTTTGTCCGGAATTTGCAGTTCTTGAGCCAGCATGAGGGGGAAGTGATCTATTTCAGAAGGTGATGAAGTTAATGCGGATGTTTTTCTAAATGTCCACAATTATTGAATTTTAGTAAAACCAATTGCAGTGTGGAGCCACAGCACGTGTTTCCATCATGCGCATTCATTTTAGAGCAAAAACCCTTTACCATCCCGTACGAGTGGCACTTTTGCTTGCCAAACGAAAATTGCTAATTAGGATCTGACTTTGTAGTGCTTTACAATTGCTGTACGGAATTTAAGAAGACTATTATTTCAAGTAATAAAAGCAGTCCTTCCTAAAATGAACAACTTTTTCTTTTTGACACAAAAATTTGATTTTTGGAAGAATGAAGTCAATCCCATGGGATCCTGGGGATTGGCTCCTTATAACCCTGAAATCTCGCAGGACTAAATTCGGCGCGGGATTGGAAACCCTAAAAAATAGGATTTAATTGTCAAACACAGCTTCCAAAAACCGATTCACAGATACAACATCACGCAATTCAAAAAAGATTTTTTTTTTTTTTGAAATTATTTTGAAAAAATGTTTTGTTTGCTTATTTGAACCAAATTTTGTGAAAAAGTTACTGAATAAAAGTTTCCAAAAACCCGAACAAAAATTTTTTATTAATAGGAATCCCCCAGGTGCCATGATATAATTTTTATCGCGTTCTTATAACTCGAGGATCGTGCCATCTTTCGACTTTAACGACCCACCTCTCCACAGTAATTCATCTCCATCACTAAACGGAAATGAATTCATTAATTTGATAGTCATCGGGCCGTTTTTATAACCCAGCAGAAACAAAGAGGCTGGTCTTTTCTTGAGGTTCATCTCATCCTCATTACAAGCCGTAAAAACCGACCACCTACAAAGAGTGCTGGCTATCTGTCGACGACTGTTAAATAAACGCGAAAGTAACAATATTTATAATCGGCGATAAACATCTGAATCGCACGGGGGCCTGTGTACTTCGGGCAGGGAGAGGATTCGGACCATTAATATCTGTGACGGTGCAGGGGGTCCGCTATCCCTAATCGCCTCCTCTGGCTTCTGATGATGCTGTGAATTCACCCCCCTCCAACTTGATTGTGGGGTCTGTGCGGGATCTGTGCCTTGGTTGGGTTTGCTATGACGTACAGGTTAACTTGGCGCTATAATATCGCCAATAGAGATAATTACTAATAATTTAACCCTTTATTTCCCAGGGCTGATAGTAATTTGGGAAGCATGTCAAGACAAGAGAAAAAGAAAAATGTAATCACAATTAGTTTCTGGAGAGAGTCTTATTGGAAGTGTAGTTACAACCAGGGGGTACTATGAATTAATTTATGAAACTGCGAATATCATTATGTTTTTTTAGTGATACTAAATAAAATACGATGCATTCTGCTGATTAAGGCCATTTCACGAAAAAGTCGACCACTTTTCCCGCACGTGACAGTTCATATATTTCATTAAAAAGTAATAATTTTAAAGGGCAATAACGAAATTTTTTGCTTAAGATATCACACTAAGTTTATAATCTGTTAAGCAGAACAAATTTGTACATTGATATTTTTAAGTATTATCTTTAATGACATATGAGGCGTCACGTGCAGGACAAAATGATCGTTTTCCGTGGAATGGCGCAATATATGTTTTAGAGTCTCACTTACCCTAGCACTGAACATAACTTTATAAATATTTTGAATCGACATATGTGGGCCATATACCTCATAATTCATCCTTTTTGTACATATATTGCCCCCCCCCCCCCCTCTGCTCCGAAACAAATGCTTACTCTGCCGTGCGCAGTTCAACTAGGGCCCTAACCAGGCTTTTGTCTTGGGGAGGGTTTTACCAAACATATTTCTCGACAAATCTATATGATCAATTAACTTCATTGTGATATTCTATTGATTTTTGTTACAATAGATTATTTGAAGATTAGGAGGATGCTACTTTTAGGGCATTAACATGAGCAAATGTAAAAGCTGATACATATATTTACTGAGGTAAAAAATCAGTTGTGTGCGCTACGTAACTTCCTTCCTAGCCAATTAAAAAATTGATGTATTTTTAATTTCTTAAAAGTATAGACGCGTTAACTCATGCACACGAATTAGAAGTACATAATATCTAATTCTTAAACATACTTTTTTTTTTTTTTTTGACACTTATTGAAGACGCGGAGCGGAGAAGCAAAAGGTTAAAGTGAGAATACAATGCGTATACAAAGTTCAAACACTAAGTCTCCACGGAATGTATGTTCGAAATATAATTACAATAAATATTGCAGATGCAGCAACTAATTTATATACTTTTCTCTAATACTAATTTATTTTTTAGGTAAAACTGACAATAATAAAACCGAACCTCGTTAATTCGAACACGCTTAAAACGAATTACAGTTAAGACGAACTTTATTATAGATATATTTTCTCAACCAAGTCTTTCCAATAGATGAATCAATACAGGGGGAGGAGGGGGACTTTCAGAAAAGTTGTCTACTGTATTAAGGTGACGTCAGTAATTAAAACCATTCAGATAAATTTAGGAAATGTGTTTGAGAGTCCTTTAGGGTGAGGAGAAGCAATGTTTCTTCAGAAATGGTGATTAAATTCATATGGCTAATATTTATGGCAAAATTTATACATCTATAATACTTTCGAAATCATAATTTATGGGAAGTTGACAAAAATACTAAAATGGCCACATTTGATCACGATGGTATTGACAAAAACTTTTAATAGTAAAAGGGTTGAACTCAGGGCTGTGTGCAAGGGGGAGGAAATGAGATTCAGTACAAAAATTTTATTTGAAAATTCTAAATTCTGTACCGCAGAGTCAGACTGACGTAAGTTCAAATACTGCGATTTTCCGTTTATTAGTGCATTGTATGTAGAAATCTTTTCCTCATCGAGCTTCGTGAACGCAGTTCTATAAAAAAAGACCCTTTTCAATTTTTTAACCAGGGTTTAAATAGCGCGCGTCCCATCACTTGCATGCGCCAGAAAAAAGTTTTTGCTCTCTCCTGTAAAATTACCATAATGTGACTTACGTCCTTCTGGCTCTGAAGTATAGAATTGTTCTTGTTCATGAACATTTTGTACTTTCTATCATGTGATAGTATTTTGATAGAGTTTCTAGCAAAACAAAATTATCAAGCATTGTCATGATGTGCTTTAACCAATTTTTCCTTCCAAAAGTATTGGTCTGGAAAAAGTACTTAACAACTCTTGATAGGTCTATAAAAATTTTAACTGCTTTTAGTATTCTGTCTGCGTTATTGAGCTTTAATGCTCGTTTCAAACGATTGGAGCTGTAGCAAGAGGATTAACTCAAGACTTTCCGCTCTCGGAACACCTACTACATTTCAATGACGCGTTAGTTTGGCACAACTATGCGAACTTCATTCGTAAGAGCAAAATTAACGATGAAAAGGGGGCATTGTTTCACCTTAACTGAACCCAAAATTCTTTGTCTTCATTCTTTCAGTTTTCCAGAATAGAGCTCTTCCGAACAAGGTTGAGTTACAAAGGCCGTTTTGTCACTAAAATGCGAGCTTCTTGGGAAAATTTTCCCACATGTACTAACTCCAAATTGATTCCGATTAGCATTTTTGTGTGAAATGATAAACCTTATTGAAAATTTTTAACCTATTCCTGTACTTGTTAAATTTGGGTTCATTCCTTGCTGGCATTTTAACGTACAAAAGAGACAAAATCTTTCAAAAATTACTCCTTTTCGTGAATTTACTGTATTTAAGAATATATTTTACTGCAATCTTTATTTTGTAAATGTTGTCTGGAAATTTTTTTCACTCGAAGGATTTTGTAAGACAGACACAGATACTTTATCTCAGTATTCCTACGAATTACAAGGCAATTCAACCAGATTTTTTTTACCAGATCAAGATTATAGACAAGTGGATCTAGGGCTTCATAACGGTCAAGACCCCCCCCCCCCCAACATCACGTAACTTGACCGAAGATTGCATAAAACTGCATTTTAGGCGCTTTAGTTTCGGGAAATTAGTGAGGGAGACTCTTAGGCGCTCCATTTGTGTCCGAATATAACTTCGCACCCGTCCTCCTGACTTATATTCTCATATTTTAGTAATAATTTTCTCCAAAACTAAAGATGGAGTCGGCTTTAATTATCTAATACGCGCGATCGGATGGTAAAGTTTTAGTACTTTAAAATATTTATAAGAATTTAAATCTTAATAAGAGTTTTAGGTTAACGTATAGGATTTCTGTGACAGTTTCTAACTCGTCTAGTCCAACTTAAAAACCTGTAGAATATTTAAATCTAGAGCTATTTCATGGCTTAAATGAAATCTGGCCTTGGACCGCTGTGGGCTGTCAAATCGATGGAAGGATGACATATTTTTTAAAGAAAATCTGCTAGAGAAGAACTCGAAATAATCTTTTAAGCAATAAATCGCCAACAACCATCAACCATTCCTGATCTTGCAAAAAATCCACCATAAGTACCACGCAATGCCGATCATCAATAGACCTTTTCAATAGTTTGATGGGGCTTGAAACTATTGAAGCTTTAAACGGAAACCACAATCATCAAGGGGTCGGGCACTACAGAACTCCCCCTAGCTTTATTAATCTAGTCCATGAGAATATGAATCACCGAATCGTTGACTCCTTTGTGTCTAGGCCGGTAGTGGTCAAACGGTATTGATAGATTTCTGCAAACGGTAAATAGTGTTTACTCTCTGTCTGGGAGCAGTAATTATTGTGGTAAGCGGTTCTTTTACATGGCGGAGTGACTAAAATTAATGGTAGTGTGCGTTGTTTTGGGGTGGCAGACAACGTATCATTTGTCTGAGTTTCTTCATTGTGCAGTCGATGTGCTTAATAAATGAAATATTGTTGTGAAAGAATGAACGGCTTATGTTGATGTTTGTCGCTTTGAATAACACATAATACAGCCATTATTCAATTTATGATGCAGTGTGAATAAGATATCAAAATGCTCATTAAAATGATGTCCAGTAGCTAACTTTTTTGAAGAGATATGTGTAAAACTGATTGTTTGAGAGGCAGAAAATAAGGAAGGAGAAGATTTTAGTTACTTTTGTACGGGCAAAGATTTTGTTTTTTATTAGAAAAGAAAAAAAGAACCTATTTCTTTAAAAAATGCAACCAGTTTTTTTTTTTTTTTACTACAAATAAAACTGACCAGAAATTATCGCAAGAAATTTGTTACCTTCCTTGTATTTATGGTATTTTAAGAATTGAATTTTCCCCTACATAACTCTTGGAAAAATTATATGTTAGTTTATAAACATTTTATGTTTGTTCACGGATTACTACATATTTCATCTCACCTCATATGATTTCCAAACGACCATTACGTATGGCTTTGGTTTTGAATGTATGATGTGTAAATATTCAAATACTCCATGTTATTTCAAACTAGCCCATTACTTTTCAGTGTTAAATGGCCATTAAAAGCAAACAATTTTTGCTATTAAAATTTTATTTGTACGTTCATGACTATTGGAATTGGTTTATACATTGTTAGATAAATATTTTATGCTTGTTTTCACGTGTAGTTGCATAAAGGGATGTCCATAAATGATGTCACACTTTTTTCAACAAATTCCCCCATCCCCCCCCCCTTTTTGTCCCAAAGTGTCATCTTTTATCTTACCCCTCTTTGCTCCCTTGTCACATATCTTGATGTTTAGCATAAGCAAATTTTTATTAAAAAAAGTGTGATGTCATACTTCTTGTTACCCCCCTTTCTCCCCCTCGTCACAAACTCACAATTTCACGAACCCCGACTCCTTCCTCAAAACGTGACATAATTTGTAGACGACCCGTAACTGCTCTATAAATGGTGCACTAATATTTACATATTTAATTTTCTCCACTCCTAAATGCTGTGAATTAAGCACAGGTTAAAACATTCAAGTATTTTTCGAACGGTTGCCGATAACAAAAGTACCTCATAATGATAGCGTTTTATTGGCCAACTGTTGGAAAGCAGAAGCCATTTACGTAACTTTGATTTCCTTTCATTGCCCAGAAATACCAAACAAATACATAAATCATAAATATTCTCACTAAACTTAAATACAGTGAAATCCCAATGCAATAAACTTCAAGAGAGCGCATATTTTATTCTTTGTGACGAAAATTTCAAAATGGCAATTAAAACGGGACTTAATTTATTTCGTTGTACCAGTACTTGTTGTAATGAGGTTTTACTGTATCTTCATTCATGGTGTTTAAATCTAAAGTAAATACATAGTCTACAAATGCAACGTGAAAGCTTATTCGATCTCGTTCATTTTCTCCTCTTTTCCCTCAAATTCGTTTTATCAACCATCGAAATTCTCACAAGAGAAACCTATTACCTTTAAACGATATTTCAAAGGAAAAGTTATTAATAGCAATGTTAGAGGAAATCACTGTATAATTACATAGTTTTTCTTTTACATGCACTTATAATTATAACATGAAAAGTTAATGGAAGGAATTGTAACATTTTTAATGAAAGTGTGATAGAATAATGATTGGTATGCTTCATATAAACGTAATTTCTTAGAATTTTTAAAGGTTGTATTTTTATCCGAGAAGAAATATCGTTTGGGAAGTGGATAATTAATGTAATTTATTGGTGCAATTAGAGAATTTTTCTTGTTGTGTTCTGGAAGGGGCTAATTTCCATTCACTTCATTAGAGAGCGATTAAGTAAGATCATAGCCTATATTTTAATACTGATATCAATCTCAGTATTAAAATACTCAGGTCTTAGATCAAAATTCAAAGGGAGTATAACCTTATTATCGTCGTCTAGACGCCGGTAAGCAAAAAAGGGGGTTTTATTGAGTGCTCTTGATACCTTCAGCTTTATGATCCTTCAGCTTTATAGCTATTTATTAGTATTTATAGTTCTCTCAAATAAAAATCTCTGAATGCTTCAAAGGAATCCAAATTGAAATAATATATGAATTCTATACACATCATTTGAAAATAATTTTACGAGTAAAATTTATTTAGTCAGTACAAATACGTAAATAAAAAAAAGAACCAGATAATTATATTAAAATGACATAAAATAATATGGTAAAATCAAGATTATAATGCTATAGGCACAAAATTTCAGAAAGACGTAAGTATCGTCAACTGAATTTTGAAGAAACTAGGTTTAGTGACTACACTGTCAAAACTACGGGTGCCTCTGGAAAGCTATTTGGCTCCTTGGGGGTGAAAACACGGTGCCTGAGGGTGCAATGGAGGCTAAGAAATGTAATCAAGGTGAATGACGCTAATAAATGTGAGTACGGACCTCCTAAATGTAAGGGTGACACGTTGGCGCCTGCGCTCTGACATCGTTCAACTACAATCAATGGCGGACGAAGGATGTAACTACGTAGATGGACTTTCACATTGAATAAAGTACGAAATGGATTAAAACTATAAATTTCTGCGAGTTATTCTTTAAAATGAACAGAAAGGGTGCCAATGTTCTGCCATAAGGTTCCATTTTTCACCGCGGTGCACGCTCTGTTAAGGGTGGCAGTTTTTCATCTGTGTTAAGGGTGTAATTTCAGCACTGTATAAGGTGCCGCTGGTAAACAAGCTTTTCACCCTTGAAAGGTGCCGAATGCAACCTGTAGTTTTAACAGTGTAGGGTAGAAATCTATCCCGCTTTCGATTTCCTTGGCGAGATATTTTCTTTTTGGAACTACGTTTTACTGAAAAACAAAGCGTGTTTAAACCTTTCACTATGAAATTAGTTCACTATTCCAACAATGTAATGATATTCGTAGAAACGCCATATTGGTTAAAGTTATCACCAATATAGTGGTGGCAATAAATATTTTTTAGATTTTACCAGTTTTTTGGTGAAACAGTGAACTTTACTTTTAACAGTGTACCACAGTTTCATTAGTTTCTCAGTATCGTCTAGTAATCTTCTAGTTTTTAAGCGGAAAATTAAGTCAAAATTAAGTTCATACATTCAAACAAATTTAATTTATTTGGCATTCAAGCACTCCACACAAGAAACGAGAAGCGTAGAATCAGTATGAAATTTAGTTTATACGTTCAAACAAATTCAAATTTATTCACCATTCAAGCACCGTTAAATTTATTCCATAGAAGAAATGTAATATTAGTGTTAAATAAGGTTTATATACATTCAAACAAATTGAAATTTATTCAACATTCAAGTACTGTTAAATTTACTCCACACAAGAAATGTGGACTGAAAAACCAACGTGAAATTAGGTTTATACAATCAAGCCAATTGATATTCATTCAACATTTAAGCAAAGATAAATTTACTCCACAGAAGAAATGTAAAATCAAGGTAAAATTAAATTTATACATTCAAACAAATTGAAATTTATTCAATTTTCAAGCACTGTTAAATTTACTCCACACAAGAAACGAGAAACGTAAAATCAGTGTGAAATTTAGTTGATGCTTTTAAACTAAGGTCTCTGTATATTTATATTGCGGCTCTAATTCAAACCAATTTAAATGTATTCACCATTCAAAGACAGTTAAATGTACTCCACAGAAGAAATAAAATCAGTGTAAAATTAAGTTTATACATTCAAATTGAAATTCATTCTAAAATCAAGCACTTAAGTTTACTCCAAAACGTGGAATGTAAAACCAGCGTGAAATTAGGTTTAAACAATCGAATCAATTGATATTCATTCAACATTCAAGCACAGTTTTATTTACTCCACACTCAGAGCACTAAATTTGAAAACTCTACACCAAAGTATTAAAAAAAAAACGGATTTCTGCTAGCAGGAAACAAATGTGAGAAAAGGCCCCGGCAGGCAAACAGTGAGTTTTTCCAGCCACGAGCACGATCTTCGCGTATCTCTCGACCTGATAATTCTCGCATATATATTCCCAACTGGCGCTCCCAGAGTCCCTATCGTTTGATGTATTTTATTGACCATCCTACCGCTGTAAATATTCCAATGACTTTGCCATACACAAGAAGAACGAACGCTTTTTTCGAACGTATCTTTGCAAAGCGGCGTTCTTCTCGAACAAGATTCCATGCTGGGCCAGATGAGGATATCGCGCGGATAATTACATTCCTTGGGCGTTGGTGAACTTGGATTTGAAGTTTGGGAGATAGTTTATTGTTGGTGGAGGATGGTACATTGGAGAAATTTATGAATTTTCTTCCTGAAATTTAAGTGCTGATTGGTGTTTTATTTGGAATCGCTTTTTACATCGAAAAGTAACTGAAAGACATGGAGATTTCGATTTATTGTATGTGAATGAGATTGCTTTATGAGTTTGTTTGCTGGTCTTGGGTGTTTTATTCGAAATTTACAAGCATGGGTGTGGGAAATCTCGTATAATAAATGTGACGATTTTTATTACTTGCCTTGGTTGTAAATGTGCTGCATTTATTAGGTCTTGTTCCACGATAAAATTTATTCAGCACGTTTTTATTTCTTATTGTAAAATCTATACATTATTTACAAACTCTTTCTCGATAGGAATAGGTGGTTATAAGGGATCAAATTCCAATTAATGTCTACTTAGTTGTTTTGCAAATATTCATTTACATTTCACCTGATTTTTCGTTGATTTTTTTGTATGTTCTCGTGCGAAGCGTTTTTTAAATGGCTTCACTGCACTGCAAGTTTGCTTGAAAACAAAATGAATGCAACATTTACCTGCAGTTAAATGAACTGAATGGTCGAAACTTTCTCTTTGTCCACAAAGCTAAATTTTTGAATATTGTTATTGTTAGACTTAAGTTCTTTGATAGAATCTGATTTTATAGCCAAAACTAAAAACTTGAATATCACCATTCTTGAACTGCATTCATCTAGCTCTGAGGTACACAATTCATGTTCTTATCACATATACAATGATAATATGAGTCTTCTTGAAAGTGTTTTAGTCGATAGTTTTTTATAAGATATGTTACACACTTACTTTATGATGAAAATGCTGTAATAATAATTTGTTCTCTTCAACACGATTTTGGTAATTGTATCTATGGTAGTGGACAATATGTTCCTGAAAATTTATTTTTGAATCTTAAAGTTCATAAAGACCATAGAAAAATATCAACTCTGCGTTAGCTAAGATTTTCACTGCATCTAAAAGCATGGAAAATTAATTCTGTTATTTAAAAAAATGAAATATTATTCAGTCCTATTACCCAGGAATTGATAAAATTGACTTTTCAACCCAATATTTTGAATTTTTATCATTATAATAGAAGTTAAATGTTCCTCTTGCGTAATACAATTTATGGTGGCTGAATCAACTCGATTTTGTGTGTGTGTGATAGTTAACGGAAGGGGAGAGGGGGCACCAGTAACAGACAAGGGTTCAGTAACAGACAGTCATAAGTTTGGATTTGAATAAGAATTTTAGGCTGGTTAAACTGATGTTGCTGTGGCCCATGAATACGGTGCAAACATCTACTGTTATCAGAGTGAATTTTATGAGCCTGTTGGTATTTACAAGGCAGTGGTGGAAAGTTATGAACGGCTACAACGAAGTCTCCCGGTGTGTCATCTTCATTCAAATTTAATGAGGATTTAGACCTAAAAATAAAGAACTTTTGCACATTCTGAAGAGAAAATGTGAATTCTGTCCATTACTCATCCTATCTGCTACTGGGTGTCATCAGATTTTTCGGTAATTGTTACTGGGGGTCGGATTTGTTATCAAAATTGAGCAAATAAAAATAGAATTAACTAGCTCAGAGAATCCAGAAGCTGCCAAACGTTAGATGAGATGTAGTTGCATGAGATAAAAAATAGCTTAAAAAGTCTAAATACATTAAAAGACTCAGAAAATTGAGTTGACCTGAGAGCGTGCCGTTACCCTATGTGTTTTATTTATATATTTATTGATTCATTTTTAAACACTTCTCTCTTAGATAGCATACTTTAAAGAATATGTATCGGTGAGAGACTGCTCGGTTGATCTGATCGTTGTGGAATTTTCCTGACTTGCCAGGTTTTGAGGAATTTTCCTGGCATCCCATTGAAAGATATGCACCGGGTTTCAAAATGATATGAGCACCAAGTTTCTCAAGTATAAAAAAGGAAATAATTTGCCTTTTTCAAAATAGCTTGAATCATTTTTACGTTCCGTACCTCTAAACTCACTTTGCAGACACGTTAGAAAGTATAACAGCATTTTCTGATAATTATTTATAAATATTTTGCTTGATACTACAAAATTAGTAGGTATTCATATTAGTCAGCAGACTAGTGTGCTGAAAAAATGTCTCCTGTTGATGTTCTGTGATCCGTGCGAGCTATTTTCGGCAGTTCTAACGGATTTTGTCGTAAAGGCTGTCAGTTTTATTGATTACTTTGGGTGTGTTCGACTTAATATAAAGGCATTACATGTACGAAATAATGAAAAAGGAAAACAAAAACGAGCTAAAGTTACAGTTAACTGTGTTGAATAATTTAACAATTGACTTGATTTTTTGAAGGTAAAATCATCAACAGTTAAAAATATGAATAATTGCAACTCTTGTTTTGTTCAAAAAATTAGGCTTGTTAATAATTATTTTAATTGCGAAAACTCATTCAATAACACATTAAATAATGTTGTGGCATATTTTGTTCTTCACCGGTTTTCAAGTACATTTCTAAAACAAACGATAAGTATTTATAGGTATCAGGCAACTAGAAGAGCGGCCACCTTTGAGTTAGATGAACGATTATAGAGTGTCCAGCTCATTCAGGCCGGATTCTTTCAATCCCGTACTATCATTAGCTACCGTAATCGTTCCTTTCTTTTTTGCGTAACCTTCCATGCTCAACCTTTGCTCACGCCAACTTAACGGGCGTGCAATACGTTGCAGAACATTCCTTGGGAAGCATCAGTGCTCTTTTTTTTTAATTCTTCCACCCCTACGTGCGTGGATATGATTGATCAGTGCCTTCCTCTTCATTTATCCTGCTGTCCACCCAATTCACCGAGTGGGGCCCCTTTCTTGCCATAGTGTCTGTCAAAGCACTTCAAGAAAGGTCTTCCCTTCTGAGGGTTTTACCTCCAACTTGTCCCTAAATTGCTAGCTTTCGTTAACCGGATACGTTGAGGTCACAGACAATGGCTTTTTTTTTTTTTTTGAAAATGTACTATAACGGAAGAATAAAATGAAGAGCTTTATTTCACAGGTGGGCTGAAACTAGACTTATGTAGAGACATTGTTAGTTGCGAGTGCAAAATTACTTTTGACGAGAGAATAGAAAATACGAGAGCTCAAGATGTTACTCACACCCTGGATTTTTAGTTTGAAAAAAAAAAATGATTACCCATGAATTGAATTAATGGCAGAGAAAGAATGTAACAAGGCACAAATGTGCATTAAAATTGCATACAAGTGTTTTGGAGTTGAAGAACTTCCTTGAAAAAGAAAACTTTTCAACTATGAAACGCGTACATGCAGTTTTGACTGCACGTGTAGAGGAAAAATTTTCAAAATATACTGCCAGTCATTGAAAAAAGAAAAAGAAAGAAATCTGTTTTCTCCATTAAAAAAACCAAACATGAACTAGTTTCTGAATACATGTTTTCTGAAATCACATTGATTGTAATGGATAAAAAAGAAGTGTATTTTAATTGTAACTGCTTCGATGGTGAAATTCTTACAGATCATGGCCTTGAACAAAAAAGTGAGCAATGTATGCTAAAGATTACGGTAAAAAAAAAAAAGTAATGTATGGTAAAGACTAAGTTTGAAACGTACAGAATGCTCGCTAAATTCTTCTATTTGTTTTTAAACATGTATTTACATAATTTTGTGCTAAGACCAGCAAAATATTACATACCCAACTCGACATTACCTCAATATTTACATTCTTGTTTTGTTTTTTGTTTTCAACAAAAATAATTGGAAAAATATGCGAACTCTGGAAGAAATGTTTTCAAAACCAAGTAATGTATTTTTGTGACATTATCATTTTGTGACATATTTTCTTGTCGTAAATTACACATGCATCTTAATCTATTTTCCGAGTAGTACTTTTTACAAACTTCTATACTTACAGTTGTTTTTAAACAACAGCAGATTAGCATCTAAATTTTAAATGAATATCACAAAGGATTTGGCAATAATGCTGGTAACTGTTTCCATTCTCGAGCTCACTCTTTTAAATGATCAATCTCAGGAGGCATGGTATCTAAAATATACGGCAAATACGATGTAGCTCCTGTCTGCTCCAATGTTTGTAAACATCCCATAAGGGAAATTTGAAACCCACATTCAAACATACAAAGCGCGATGCGATAAACACAGATATCTCGATCATCCCAATCTTCTCCTGCGATGATATCCCCAGCTTCCTTACGCACACAACCCAATCCATTCAACTTCACATTTTCCTTTTAAACGCCACTCATAAAGGGACCTCACGCATAATGAGATAATGTGAATCTCTCCTCTCTTTTAAAGTCTTACGCCCCGCAGGAAGATAATAAACCAGACGCACTCCTCAGCACACTTCTCTCCCAATTTCGAGTGTTGGAAATTTTTGGAGAGGGAGCACTTATCGGGGTGTTTAGTTCTGGAGCCGGCCATAAGCTCACTTTTGGGAAAAGTTGAGGTTTTGAAGAGGGGATCGTAAATATATCCACTAAAGTGGAACGAACTGTTTAAAGCCTGAGGTGTCTTCTTCTATAAATGGAGCAGTGTATTTTGAATTTAATCACCTGTTCTAAGAAATAAAGCCACCTTTATGCAATTTTGGAAGTGAATGTCTTTATCATCTGTAACCAGGGACGCACCGAAGGGAGGTCACGGGAAGTCATTGTGATCTTCCAAAAATTTCCTCATTTGGCAAATTTTATCTCTTGATTCGGCAAAGTTATCATCATTCGGTAAAACTCGGGGTCCCATTCTGCAAAATTTGGAGCTCCATTCGGCAAATTGAGAATTTCTGTCCTCCTCTGTCTGTAACACGAACTTCAAGTAGAATTGAACTGGGATCTGTGCCATTTGTTACTATTTGTCTTCGACTCTTTGTTACTTTAAACTGATGATTTCCTAAACCGGACACCTTTTCAAAAAATGTAATTTTATAAAATGTTTTTGTTAGTAAATTTTTTTGAAAAAATTTGGATTTTTAATCAAGTGCCCTGGAGCACTTACCTATTGTCAGCAAAGCTGAATAACTTTTCATTTTTTAAGGACATCCATAAACTGAATTGAAAAAAGGTTTTCCTTATAACGACGAAACTCGTGTCTTCAATAATCTGCAATTTCTGCTTTTTGGCGTTGATATTTCTTATTTTATTCTCTAGGTATAACGGAAGTTTAGGAATACTTTTATTAATGTGACCCAAAGTGATTTTAATCGAGTACTGTAAAAGATGGTACAATTTTCGTAGCAAGGACGCATTTAAAGCTTAGCTGGCAGGTTTTTAATTTTAGAAAATTTAAAAAAAGTTGTTTGAATCCGACCGACGTTTCAAGCAATTCAATAACTTTCCCGTACTAATATTAATCAATAAATAACAATTATTTGCGTGAAACATTTCTCAACGGATTTTTTTTTTTTTTTTTTATTTGAAAGGATTTTCTACGACCGCAGTTCGAATGAAATGAGAACTTTTGTTTTGTTAGAGTTTTGTTTCTCAAAGATTTTGAATTCTCTTTCAAAAGGGCGAGATTAATCGAAAACTTTCGAAGTGAAGTCTGTTTCCCAGGGTTCAAATAGATCATTTGTTAGCGTTCATAACCACGGTTCAATTGACCACGGATTGTATGGAAAGACAAACATCCGCTTTACAGCCGGAAATGGACGAATCTATTATTTTTTTACCGATGTCAGCTTTTGCAGAAGCAGTCCGAGGCCTTCGAGATAGGAAGGCCATCCAACTAGCAAATGACGTCATCGTTCGTCGATCCACAATGATATTGGGAAGTGAGCGCTTTGATTAGTATTTTGGTTTAATTAAACTATTTGGTTTATTTATTATTGTCTTCTACTATTTTAGTAGTATTAAAACTTCTACTTTTTCATTTGAAAACATAAAAAGGAACCAATAATCATACATTAAAAAATACACTGAGCTTAATTCATAGTATTTCACATAAAAACATTTATAAGTCTCACAAATTATTCAAATAACTAAACACGATTTTCTTTTACAATCTTGTAAAAACAAAGTGATAACTAAACATAGTTTTATTTTTCATTTGAAATTTTTTTTAACACTAATCGCATTTTAACTACTCGTATATTGTATTGAAACATTGAGTCTTAAGAAGTATTCAAATAAATAAATAAACTTCCATTTTACAATTACATCAAAACAAAAAATAATTTTACCATTGTATTTGAATAAGAATAAAATGAAATTTTAAAATATAAATAAACATTTTTACTAAAGTAAACGAGAAACATAACTGCAATATGTTTCAAAGACATAATCAAATAAAGACACATCAAATTAAAATACATAATACCAGATTATTAATGTTAACTTAGCTTAGCAAATTTATGCTTTTAAAAAGACATGAATGTTTGGGTGCCATCCCCCAAAGTAAACGGTGCCCTACCTCCTTCAATTATGAAAACTTCAAGAAATATACCCCATCTCCCTTAAAATTTCAAGGGCACAGTTATTTATAACTATAGCCGTTGAAAAGCTATCATTATTATGAGACTATGATTCCTACCCCTCCCCCCTTCGGTGGGCACTCTCGAAAAGTTACACAGGAATTCAACTTGAAAAACGTTAATTGAAGAATGAATTATACAACATCATGAATACTGTATGTTGTACATCAAAAAAAATGTATTCAATATCAAAGCAGCCTTTTTTTTTAATTGGAATTTGGCTACTTTTCCATTTTCAGCTTTTTCTGCTGCTAATGATTCTTGTGTAGGGGGGGGGGGCTTTAATAGTTCATCATTTTAGGCTTTTGAAAAATTATTTTAAAGAGCATTAATTGATGACAAAGTAACCTTTTTCAAAAAACTTCTCATGGAATGACCATTTTATCAACTTTCTTCAATACTTAAAACTTCATATATGTTAAATTTAGATCAACATTTTGCTGAGTAGGCTCTTTTAGGAATTCAGTGTGACATTTTTGTGATAGGGGGAAGGGAGAGGATAACAAGAAGTGTGACATCATGCGTTGTTTATAACAATATGCTCATGTTGAACAGCGTTACATGTAACAAGGAGGGGGGGGGATTTGTTCAAAATTTTGCAACATCCTTTATGGACAGCCCCTTAATTCAATTTATGTTACAGTTTCAGAGTTCCTGAAAACTTTTTAACAGAAAACCCCAAGGAGTTCAAAAATTATATAGTTCAAGACATTTTGCCTTTTTTAAGCATAACAAACAAGCATAGAGCATTTGGCAAAAACACGTTGTATCCACTGCTAAAAAGTAATCTTTCGAAAGCCCAGAAATCATGAATACCGTTAACTCAACCACAATTTGTACATAAATATCATAAAACTTAAAGACAGCAGTGCCAAAAAAGAACATATTTTTTTTAATTTGCGCACAGAACCAGCTTGTTTGAATAACATTGCAGGGGCGTAGTTGGGGGAAAATGTTTGAGTATCGAACCCACCACCTCCGGCGTTCAAAGCTAATCTTCTTACCTCAGAACTACGGAAGCCCATCAAGAAATGTTTTTTGATCAAAATAACACATGCTAGCGTATGAAACAGTTTAATCGAAACCGAAAATATAAGATTAGTTCAGTTAAAAGCCTGTTTCAATAAACTTGTTTACATATTAACTGAATATCAACACCAAGTTACGTTGCTTCTGATAGCAACAAGTATATTCGCGGAAAATTTTGACACATGTATATTGTCAGCTTGGAAAATCCATTTCGAATAAATGCGTGTACAAGGTTGAAAAAATAAAGAAATAAAAAGTTGCAAGTTAACCGTTTCAAATATTAAAGCAGTATGCTGAAATTACAAATTACAGACAAAGATATCAGAAAGGAAACTGACAATTGTTTGTGTAATGGAGAAAAAGTTAAGTAACCTTAACTGCATGAAGCATAAAATGTTAATTTATTTATCTGAGAAAAGTACTTACCTCCGAACTTTAAAATTTATTCCATGAGGTGCCCGATTTTTTTCTTCTCATGCAGGTTGTTCGGTAGCGCAAATCGCTGACTCCCTTTCATTTAGCAGACACTCAGACACTTACAAGACTTATTTATATATATATATATATATATATATATATATATATATATATATATATATATATATATATATATATATATATATATATATATATATATATATATATATTAATTGCCTCTACATTCCGGTACGTTTAAAGGATGATATAAATCCAACAGTATTGTGTTCAAGAATGTGCATCCGAAGTTACATATTTCCTATTTCATCTATTTCAACCAGAGAAAGCAGCACTACTGTGTGCCTGCAAACTGCACTGCTTTCAAAGTTTCGCGCCAAGTTCAAAGATCGACGACTGGTGGCGTAACGAAGCGGGGGGGAGAGGAGTTGTCTGGCCTGTTATCACGTGGGTCTCGAGCAGTCTCATTCAAATAAGCGGAATACGCGCATCAAATTTTTACTTTTCCCCCTTATTCACATAGATTCGTCTCATCTGAACGTTTGAAAATTCCATACAATCCGTGGTCATACAGTATTATTTAATAATTTATTTATTAAAAAAATATCTGGCCTTAAAAAAAACTCTGGAATTTTAAAGATTCTTTGAATTTAAAATAATTTTCAAGCTATCTTTAAAAAGTTATTTTGGCGAAAGATCATTATCCTCTCCACAAAAACTCAGTCTCAATTTCAATACTTTTTTTTTAATCAAAATTCTCTCGTTGTATGTGATAAGTGTTGAAAAAAAAAGGGGGGGGGGGATTAAAAACATTCTAACCGAAATATGCGAAAGATCAGCAGTGTAAACGTATCATATCAGCTCAATTTTAGTTCCCACGACGATTTGAAGAGTGACGCCTCCGCTTTATCCTGTTTCAGTTGCACTTTTTTTTCTTTAGGAAATACAAGCTGTTGCAAAACTAATGACACTTCCCACATATTTCATTTCTACGTTTTGCAGTTGCTAGAAATTTTGCTTTACCATTTATTTTTTTTTCCTTTTATGAAATATTATTAATTTGAATTTATTTGTTTTAAAAAAGGAAAAAGAAATATATTTCTAAAAACTCTTCTATAGAATAAATATTTTGTCTCCCCCCCCCCCCAGCGTTGTTTCATATTTGCTTTTTATACATATTCTTCTGATCAAATATGAAGTAGTCAACAAACGACTAACTGATACTCTACAAAAAGTTACTTTGCTATCAACTCAGAAATATTTTTTATAATTAATGATACTACCTGTATTCTATCTTCAATTAAAAAGTAGTCTCAAATAAAAGTAGGACCACGACAGAATAAGAGCAGGTTCTGAAGATGTGTTGAAAACATTTTGCTGTGTTTTCTCAAAATAAAATTAGTGTATTTTTTAAAGAATATTTTTTTTTCATCATCAAAATTTAATATCTTTTCGCTACGTAGTTGCCCTACTCAAAACGAACGTTTTGTTGGAAGAAAACTCCACTTAAAACAAAACAAATACTACTAATAATAATAATAAATTTATGTTACATATTGAAGGGATAATAAGGGAAATTGCAATGGAAGCAAGAAAATGCCTTTTCAGAATTACGGCGACACGTTTTTTTTTGCAAAAATTGATTGATGTTTTCTTCATCAGTCAATCATAATTCTGAAGTTGAAAGGCTACGTGTGTGATGGTAGCTCCCGATTCAGCATTCTTATCATTTCATATTTCTCTTCATTTTCAACATTTTTCTTAATTCAAATACATGGCACGTTTGCTTATTTTTTGTCAGATGACCTCACACTATAGCAGCTCAAAGAAGACGATAATTTATCGAATTATTTTATAAAAATTTTTTTATAAAACGTATCAGATAAACTGCTTTTAAAAGATTTATAAATTTTCGCATGTGCGTTGCTTGAATAAAAATAAGTTCAACTGAACCATATTTTTATATTTTAGCCAGTGTCGAATCTTCGATTTTTCCAAGCCGGGAAAAATCTTGAAACTGACGCTCTTACCCATCTTCCGTCAAGTTTTTATATCGAGTTTCAATGAAATAAAAAACAGAAATACGGTAAATTTTCTAACTCCTCCCCAGAAGTTACCGATTCAGCATTAAGTCTATAAATTTGTTTTTCAAGTTTTTTCCGGTAATTACAAAATCATTTTTTAATTTTTCGCAGTTATTTTACAGACTGCATTTTATAATTCACAGAAAACACTTTTAATATTGCATGCAACTTACAAAACAAACTTTCAGTTTTTTTCATATAAGAGTGTCACATTAAGAAGTTTCAAAATTATTTCACAAAATGTTGCCAAATTGTTCAATATAGTTTTAATGTAACGAAGCGTAAATTCGAAGAAAATGTAAATAGGATTTTACAAAATTGCTCACAAAAATGTTGTAAGATTTCAAACTGAGAATAATTGTAGGCAGTCGTTCAAAAACATCGAATTGTTGGCTCGCTTAACAGTCCGGCTTGTTAGCAGTGCCGGAACACTGTGCAGGCAGTTTTTCTGGATGAATAAACTCCCTTTCACTCAAATTGGCCACGACTTAGAATTCAGTTGTTTTTTATTCCAGTTCCGGTACTGAAAAATATAAATTTACCCCTGATAAATATATATTCATGTTCATTAGGGTGGTTCAAAAAATTGTGTTTGAGATAGTGATGTGGATCGGGTACCCAGTGGGTAGGTAAATATTTTTTGGGTATTTACCTGGGTATTTACCCAAGGCCTGGGTAAATACCCCAAAACTATGTATTTTACAAAAAAAATGCAAAAAGTGAATGGGATTTTTTTTTTTTTTTAAATCTAAATATGAAATAATTGGTAAAACTGAAACATACATATGTATTACACAGTTTATAATATTTTTTATTGAAAGACTTGATGAAATTATGAAAGAAACATGTCGTGTGGAAAGAATCTTTCTTTTCAATGTCATAATTGGAGGAGTATAAGCAATTCAATGATGAACTCCAGGATTTCAAAATTACAATCTAGGTTAGTCATATCCAAAATGAAAAAAAAAAGGAGGCAGGAGGGATGTTTGGAAGAATAAACTGAGAAATTATTAAGACTATGATATTATTTATTTATTTTATTTCTGTTTAGGTGATAATGGACAAATATAGAAACAATTTTCACATTAATAAGCAAAAACAAATCAAATTATTGTTTTCTGTTGCCTTGCTCATTTGCACTTGCTCCCCAGTACTTCATGATTCAAACTATTTTTAATACACGCAATTAGTGATGTAGGGTGGGAAGGTAAATATGTTTTTGGGTTTTTATCCGAAGGCAGGGTAAATAAATCCCTTAGTAATTGCGCATTTTGCAAAAAAAAGTGGTATCAAAAGGTGATGAATTTCTTTTTAAAACATAAACCATAAAATGGAAGATTAAAAATATAAAAATTTATGTATTATAATTTTTTTTAATTAAAGGCTTAGTGAAATCTTATCAAAAAAAAAAGTCAGAATTTAAAATGAACTATTCTAAAACTTAAATAGGATGACAGGAAAATTTGAAAAAGAATTTTGATATAGTTTTCCTGAATTTGTTTTTGCCGGTGGTGAACGATTATTTCCACACCAAGGCATTTGTATACATATTCATTACATTCTCTCCCCATTTTTTTTATTTTTTCAAAATTTGGCTGCCGCTTCAAAGTATGCATTTTTTGAATTTGTAATGCATTTGCCTAACTATCCATTTGTGTTGCTTTGTAGTCCTGGTACGAAAAAAAACTTTGAAATTTCCAATGCTGATGAGTTCAATCTCAAAGCAACTTTTCTTTGTCTTTGGCTTTGTTTACATTTTTTTTTATCCCTCCCCCTTTTTCAAATGTTTAATTCCTTTTTTGTTACTTGCCATTATATATGCAGAATACGCATGAACACTTGAACTAGGTTTGGAGGAAATTTCTGCAAAAGATATAGGAAAATAAGCAGTAATAATAAATTGAGCGACATTTTGTTACATTTTGATGTCATGCAGGGACATATTACTGGGTTATAAAAGACAAGGACCTTAAAAAATTGATGTTTTGCTTTTTTTATAACCAGTTAAGCTTTTTACTTTTTGTAGAATGGCTTTTTATATCTGAAATTTGGCTATCAACATTGATTAGGCATATCCGACACATCTAATGTGGATATCATATTAGATTGCTAAATTGTTTCACACAATTGTTCTTTAAATATGTGATCAAAATGCAACTTTTGAGCAAAAATTTATTGTTTTGTATATGGTTGTTCATATATATACATAGTGGAATACATACAGAAAAGTATTTTATTTGAATATAAATTTTTGAAATAAATACCCGGGTATATACCCTGGGTATTTACCCCTAAAAATAAATACCCGAGTATTTTACATCACTAGTTCGAGATAAAGTCCTTGCCATTCCCCTTTTTTTAGACTTATTAATAGTATTATGCTGTGAAAGGTTTTGCTTCTTACTCAAATTTTAAAAGGGTGCTCAATGATTCCATAATTTAACACTAGCAGTACCATATGAAATGACACAAGCTTAGAAACATTTATTTCCCCCCGGCTGTTATTTTGTACATAATTATTTTATTACTATGTACATGCATATTATTAGTGCATATTATAAAATGTAGCATTGTTTTTTCAGTACAGTGAATTTTTTAAAACCCCTCCTCTCTCTCCATATGTATGAAGTTTGGGAAAGGGGGTTGAGCATTCTCTTTCAGTTTAAACAAGAAGCTAATACTCTTCCAGTATATTACTATCCACAAATAAAATATACCACATAAAAGTATAGAGAGGTGTGTCCTGTTGTCTAGGAGAAACTTTTTTCACATGTATTTTTGAGCCACCCTCATGTTCATGCTCAGGAAAAGAGATTAGTAATGGCAATCCTTTCATTCAGAACGGAAGACTGACGTTCATGATTCAAAAAAATCAATGTATTCGTGGCAGTTCAATAAAATGAAAGGCTGGCAGCACTTTTAAAGAGATTACTGTCACATATTTCTTCGCAACGAAGGCGTAAAAGCATAATTTCTTTTGCCCAAGATATCGCATGGCTAATTTGCATTGTAATCCGCACCACAATCAATTGTGCCGCACACATATCATTTTCTACCAGTTCGAAACAAATCACTTTCAGTGAAGCTAACAGCAATAATGCTACATACAATCAGCTTTTTCGTTCTGAGTGATTGCGCATTTGCAGTGATAAATATTGCTCTCTCTCTCGCAAAGACACTTACTTCCCTTCCCAGAGACCATCTTCAGACAAATAGTCTTCATCACGCCTCTAAATATACATTTTGACCATCTGTTTCTTCAACGCAACTTGGGAGTGTTGGGAGCAATTAATCAACATCCATTTCGTGAGCAGGAAAAAAGTGTCTGACTTTTGATAGAGCAGATTTCAGTGGAGATAATATTTGATGAAATGTCTATACTTGAAGATGTCTTGTCGAACATACCCTCTTCTAAAGTGTGCAAGTATCACTTGTGGGTTAGCAAAATTACCATAATCATGAGAATTTGGTTTTTATTTTAATGCGGAGAGCTAACTACGTGACAAGGTTATCACGAGCGAAAACGACTCCGAGCTGTGCTGAGGTCTAATTTACATCTACATGTTGTTACTATACTAATCACTTGTTTTACTTTTTATCTATGATAAAATTGCTTGACAAAACTTCATCTTAAGATACAGTATTTTATTTTTAGAAACTATTCGGCCATTTTCTTGTTTGAGTTTTCCCCCTGAAAATGAAAGCATGCTTTTATTTCTTGTATTTTCTGCCATAGTTTATAGCATTTTGGTTTTTTGACGCATTTTGAGTGGAATATTTTTTGTGCTAGCGTTTAATCATCAATCATCCACGGCGTTTGTACTATTAACACTTTTTATCTAAATTCCAAATAGTGCTTGCGAAATAATAATTATGACGTCTAGTATTGGAAGTACAAATATTGCAATTTTATTATCTTTGATACAAAGAAAGGAATAATTCCGTTATCTTATTAATTTTTCTCGTAAATTTATTTTGGGAAAAGGGTGAGTCTCGACAGTGACCCTATACCCCCTCAAAGCAATTATATGACCCGCAATAAAGGTCATTTTAGGACGTTTTCGCCTATTGGGGTCGGTGACAATAATTATGAAGAAAAAAAAAGGTTTGTTTTAATTAGTTTATATTTTTTCAAACTATGAAAGTTATTTTTCTTTTTACGTTCGAAAAGTTTCATAAAAATGCGTAAATAATTTTTTAATCCTATGACCGTTTATTTTCCTCAACATTTTAAACTGCAAATGTAATCCAAACGCGTTAAAAAAATATGCAAGGTTGGTTTAATGAAGTAATGTACATATTTTAATTCAAACGCATCAGGCTCCTGTTTTTTTCCATAACGGACTTCCTCCATACTATTTTTCTTCCTCCATTTCCCTTTTTAAACGAATTGATATGTGCATCACATGACTTCCTTTTACTCCAATTTAATGTCATTTCCCCATTACTGGCAATTTTAATGTGATTCAATCGTTTACTCCCTAAATATCACCAACAGTGGCCAAATTGAAATAGATTTTTTTTAAAAATCGCCGAATTTGTCACCAAGTTGGTGACAAAACTTGGTGACCAAAAGACTGGCGATATATCGCCAAGTGCCCGCCAAATAATAACACCACTTGAGTTTACGTCGAAATTAACAATGATTTCCCCCCCCAAAAATAGCAAAAGACCCCTTTAGAAACACCCGAATGCCACCAAAAGAGGAGGTGCACGACTAGACCCCACTAGGAGTCTACGTACAAAATTTCAACTTTCTAGGACTTACCGTTCTTGAGTTATGTGACATACATACGTACATAAAGACGTCACGAAAAAATTCGTTGTAATTAACTCGGGAGTCCTCACTATGGATATTTCGCGTGTCTATACGTTCTTACGTACTTATCCACGTGTGGCCGAGTCGAAAAAAAAACTCAATATTCATTCGGGGGTGAGTAAAATGGAAATTAAGGTCGATGTTTGAGTGAAATATTTTTCGGAAATACAATAAATACTTCCTTTTTTGTAAAAGGAAGTAAAAAGAAAAAAAAAAAAGAAGCAGTACGTCGTACAACAAATATTATACAAAATGAAGGCATAAGGATTTTTTCCTTACATTTTAGAGGGATATAAGATCATGACAAGGAGTAAAGTAACGTTTCCTTATTTCTTAGCCTAATTACTACAACTATAACCAGTTTTATCAACATATCATCACAGAAATGGGGGGGAGGGGTTCCGAGAGGCTCTGGCGGCTGAACAGCTTAATTCTTTGATTTGGTGAATGCCTTTGCAAAATGTTGTCCAAAACCATCCTTAAAATACAGTTACCTCTAATTGACGGTATTATTTCAACAGAATATACTTAAACCGGTGCATTCATGAATATGATAATAAAGCCGAACTTACATCTATTCTATTGCTTTACGGAGGACAAAATGGCGAAATATGTAATTCAGTTAACAGACAGTGTTTGTTGTATCAGGACCACAAAACACACAACTTTTGCTTGTGCTAATATTTCAATTCGTATTTCATTTCTCTGTTCATGAATTTTTTAACAATTAAATAAAATCCATGTAATTTCTTCTGTAAATAAAAAAGTTATTTATCTGCCGATTATTTCACAGTAGCACATATTATCAAAGACAATTTTATGCAATAAAACTCACTACTAATTACAGGAGAACAAATTTTGATTAATTAACTCTATAATTCATTTCGTTATGTTTTAATGCAATGCCGTACGTTAACAACATCTTGTGTAAAAGAATTCTGGGGGAGAGAAGGGAACTGTGTATTGCGTCTGTGTATGCATAATATATGCCTTTTTTTCTATGTACATGACACATTACGTTATACGAAACGTGTTGAAATTGGATCAGTTTCGAAAATGTTGAGTGTTATTATGTCACTTCAACCTACCAGGGTGCAAAAAGCGTATAAATGAACCGTAATAAATGACAAACTGATGGTAAACAGTAGCGGGAAAAGTAAAAAAACCGTTTTGGACCTCTATTTAAACAGAGAATGGGAAGTTTCATATGTTAATGAATTATACCTCCATAGGTATCTATCTATATTTCAAATAATTACTACCTTTACTGCATTAGAGGTGATATATCGCTTCCTCTTTTATCGCGTGCAATCGTTTTATAATGATGCAATTCTGTATTAACTAGCTGTATTTAGTAAGGAATGGTGCTACCGTTTCATCAATATTTATAGATTTTTTCTATCTCGTTTTTTTTAATGAAAATAGCTGCGTAACATCCGGTTTTGCGCTGTCTACCTCTAAAATTAAAGTTTTTTCAATATAAAATGGTTTATGAAAATGTATTGAGTATAATTGAGTTCCTCAGAACTATTTATACATTTTATTTTTGTATGTCCATGGGTACAAAGGCACATGTCCGCGGGGTGAACAGGGTGTTGTACCCACGGACAAAAAAGATGATTTTTAAGAAAAAAAAATTGAAGTTGAAAGCATTGAGATTTTCACCTGACAAAAAATGCCAAATTAGATGGTAAGTTTTAGATTCTGCCAGAAAATTTTTTCGATCGATTATCCATTCCCAAAGACCAGCAAAAATTGAAAAGTAAATTTTGTCCGTGGGTACAGCAGCTTCCCTTATATGTTTTTACTTACGTAAAAATGCCTATGACTTTCTTCCTGGCTAATTTATGGAGGTTATTGGAGTTTTCAAAAGCAGGAAGAAAATCTCGGAAGATGGTATTTTTCATGGGCTTTCCAAAGAAATCAAAATCGAGACGATAAGTTAATTATTTCGAGTAGAAAGAGTCATTTCATGACATTTTCGGGTCTTAAAATTGAAATTCTAACGGTTTGGTACTTATTTAATATTTGTAAAATCCGTACGACCCTTCTCTGGTGCAGAAGTTCCTTTCTTCTAAATTTGGTCGAGATCTGGCGCAAACTGTGCATTTCTTTCGAAAATATACATACAAACATACATATAGGGGAAAAGTGGACACATGGTAAACATGGTATGTTTTACTAGGATAACGTAAAGCAAAAAATCTTTAAAAATTCTCAAGTAAAAGCAGTACCAGCCCTACTTTATAAACAAACTTTCAGAGCAAGAAGCCAGTTTATGTTCCTGTGTTGATAGCTTCTTTGTTTTAGCAGATACTGATGTACTTTTATCAATGTCTTCTTCGCGTAAAAACATATTTTAAACTAATTACTAAGCTAAATTTAATTATTGCAAACCATTACATGAACACTCACACAAATTTATGCCAATGTTTAAATTTTTTAATTAAATTAAAAATTCTTTATTTTTGAAAATTAGTTCTAAGGCAGATGCCGGGACACTTGTGAACGCAACATGTTAGGGCACATATAAATATTAGTGTAGGCTTATTAAAAGTGTTAAAAGAGATAAATAGATTTATTATTTTGCTGCAATCAGTTTGTAAGTTTATTGTTAATTATTATTATATAATTGCTTATTATTCATTTTGTTGTTCTTTCTTTTTTTAATTCGTTAATTACTAAAATTTTAGTAGTATATAATATATTTACAAGGGAAAAAAAGACAAAATAATTTTCTTTAACTAAAAACTGAAGTTTAGAAAAATTTTAAAGTTCATCATCATATTCTGTATGAAGCTTAAACGCACTATATAACAAGAATATACTTTATATAATAAAATGTTCTTTTTAGTCTTATAAGATTTTTTCTTGTAGATCCATTGATTAGAACATGCTATGAAACGTTACATTTGACAGTGAGCAGAGTTCTATAATTCAGAAAAAAATGTTTTCTTAATGACAATTACTGTACACTTCAAACTGACACAGTATAGGTGACAAACCCTTGAATGTAATTGGTATATACGTATATGGTTCATTATAACGAGTTTTTCGTTGAAATATGATGTTCTTAATGCACTTTTCAATCGTGTTCACATGTGCCCCAAGTTTGTTCACATCTACCCCCCTATAGGGGCACATGTGAACAATTGAAGACATTTTTAAAAAATTCCATAAAGTACAGAAATGATTTTTAAAAAAAACTGAAAAAATCCGATTGCACAAAGAAAAGGCTATTCAATCGTAGGGACCCTTTTTCTGTGAGAAATTGAAAATATTTTCTGAGAAATTAAGAAATTAAAAAAAAAAAGTTCACATGTGCCCCTTTTACCTTACGTATATTATCTGCTTTATTTAGATGGATTTCACTGTATTATGGTATTTTTTGCTATCTTTATTTCAAATTAGTTATACGGCATTTGCAAATTTTAGAAGTAATCCTAGTCTTAGATGCATGTCGTAGTTCTTTTAGATGTTATTATTACTTCACATTTTATCATGTAATTTTCGGCACATTTATTTGTTTCTGCTTTTGAATTACGTTAACTGTGACTGGAGACTTCTGTAATACGAAGTTGTACATTCAAATCGGTAAAAATGTATTTTCTTCTCTTTTCTTTTGGGAGAGAAAGGTATTTCTTCAGAAAATGTCTTTTAAATCAAAATGTGAAAAGGGTAAATAAATGCTTTTATTTTATTTTATTTTTTTATTATACAAAAGGTGAACTTTGAAATTCGAATTTTCTTGATCTTGACTTCAATGATAAATTTTTCTAACAAATGTTCATTAAGAGAGAAAAATCTACAATTGAGTAAAAGCAATTGTAATTATGATTACTATGTTTATACTTTTCTCCACAACATTCCACTTCTTAGCTTTCAGCCTTAGGTTACGATATTTATACTTTTCTCCGCACACACCCCACCTCTTAGCTGTAAGCCTTAGGTTCCACCGCCCGGGGGGTCCGCGTAGCGGGCCCGCCGCACGGCTGGGTGCGGCGATCGATAGTCGTAATGTGCTACGACTTGATGCTTATTGCGCCGGGGAAGGTCCCCGTGCTGGGCGTCAACCCAGCTGGGAGTTTACCCCTTAATGTTTGAACCTTGCTCACCATGAGATACGGTGTGTCTCCCCGTACCTCGTTGGTGTGCCATGGTTCCCTTACTATATTTATACTGCTCCAAACTTAGTTTTACTTCTTATGATGATTTTGATACGACGGTACGAAGTAGAATTCTAATTTACTGGAGAACTTTTAGGTAGCATGTCAAAAAACAAGATGCAGGAAAGTTCCCACAAAGCAATTTGTTGTAGGTTGAGCAACGTGTCATAACATTCACCTCAGCTACATTTTTTTTTCAATGCAAAATGCTTCTTTTTATTCCTTGCTTTCCTCGCTTTTTACAACTGAAATTATGATAAAAAAGGGGTAAGAGAAAACTCTCTTTTTTTTTACTTCATCATCCCTGGCAAGGTGTAACTAAGAGTATATCAAATTAATATGTGCATGTTTTATATAGGAGCGGATACAGACTACCATTTTAGAGGGGTGGTCAGTGTTCATGCTGAAAAATGCCCCCCCCCCCCTTTTCATGAACAAACCTAAGGTTTTGGGTGTAAAAAAATTCTGAAACTGCTTGAGTGTCAAAAAGAAGGGGATCAAATCGGTTAAAAATAAGGCATAAACGTCACAAATTATTTTCATAAGCTATGGAACGAAGTAGTGTTTTAAGTATTCATTTTCGAAAATAATTAATGAATTGAAAATACTTCTGAAATTGTTTTCATTTTATTCATAAAGTGTTTGAACACAATGTGGACGGATACTATCGTCCATGGTTTAGAAGGGGGGGGGGGAGAGGTTCATGGGGAACCAGGGCTAAGATATCGAGGGGCCTTAAAACAAATACTGTTTTGGGACCCCCTGTATTCAAACTTTATAACTTTAGCTGTTGGCTGAAGCAGTTTTAACTATAGACTAAAGTAACTTTAGCTATTTGGGGGCCCCTAAATATCAGGGGCCCTACGCCACGGCCTAGTTGGCCTATTCAGTAATCAGGCTCGATGACCCTCCCCTTGTATCCGCCACTGGTTTTTATAACATACGTCTTTCATCTTCTGTAAAATAAAAAACAGAAACACAAAAATGTTCTTAATAGTAATGACAAAATTAAACGCTAAAAGGTGTGATAAAGCTCATTTTTCATGCTTTGAATACGGCGCCCTTTTATCTGGGTATCTTCATCTTTATTGTTACGATAATTGTTCTTAATCATTAACGTTTATGTAAATATATACATTATAAGAGGAGAAAAAAGCGAATAACACTAATTTAATTACACTAACAACGATAAACTGAAACAGTAAAACAAAATATTAGTTCCGAATCATATTTCATTACCTTGCGAAACATCCTCGTAAGATTTCCGCCATCTCAGGAATTTTACTTTTGGGAACAATGTACTTTTAAACCTATCTGGTCACAATAACAGCTCCCCGAGAAATGAGCGTGAACGTTTTCTGGAAGCATTTTTGGTTGTAAAGAAATACATATTTCTGGCAGCGAAAAACAGCAATTACGAAACAAAGACATCAAACGATCCGTACGCTCGTAAAACGGAAATAAATGGGAAGTTGAGGTTGTTGCGCGGAGAGCAGTTACAGGGCCAGAAATCCCATCCCTGCAAACGGTGAAGCAGCAGCGCTGTCATAAATATGTCGGAGGTTTAACACTCTACGATCTTTTTTAACACTTTTGTAACTATGCGTGAATAAGGAGGGGAGAAATGGCACGGCATTATTAAGGAATCCCGTTTAAAGGAAACGGAACTACCTTGACCTTATCGTTTTTTACGAGCAAATTTTTATTCGACTGTAACGAGGTTTGAAAGTTTCGGAACGATAAGGAAATAACTTCGGAAAGAACAGTAGTGGAATGCATTTCGAAAATAACTTCTTGTTTCATTTTAACTATAGAGATGACGGCGAAAATTCATTCTCACCGCGAGTTTAATTACGAAAATTAGTCCAGGTATGTATTCTTATTGCGAATCTTAAATACAGAGGATATTATATGTGGTGTTCCACAAGGTTCAGTTTTAGGGCCGTTGTTGCTTATTACTTTAATTAGCTACATTTATGGAAGGCTGTCTGGAAACATCAATATTTCTGCTGATGATGTCAAAGTTATGGGAAGTACTGGCAATGAAGAACAGCTTCAAGAGGATTTAGATCAGATTTCTTAGTGGACATTTCAGTGGGGTATGTCGTTCAATAGTGGAAAATATCAAGTGATTCATTTAAGTCATGTAAATGAGC
Source organism: Uloborus diversus (assembly GCF_026930045.1). Lineage (NCBI taxonomy): Eukaryota > Metazoa > Arthropoda > Arachnida > Araneae > Uloboridae > Uloborus > Uloborus diversus. The sequence continues at coordinate 139,289,695 of NC_072734.1, read as the reverse complement.
GGTGCAGGCTGTTATTATTTACATGGATCCATCATTGACGAAAAGAAACTGAGTGTCCTAACTGATCCAGACTAACAGATCCAAGTTTAATCAGCAGCGCAGCACAGCAAGTAACAAAACCAAAAGAACGCTGGGTAAAATCAATAGGTGTAATTCACTTAAATCTAGGCGAGTTTTTCTAACTTTATACTGGACTTTAGCTAAGGACCTCTTTTAGAGGTATGCTGTTCAATTTCAGTCCCCTTAACTGTAAAAAGATAATATTGGAAAAAAGATAAAAGAAATGCTACTAGATTAGTAATTAAATATCCAGATTTAGATTATGATTCGAGGATTAGAAAGCTTCGTATGATAATTTTGTTTAAGGGAGAGTGAAGTATAGGACATGATCCTGTTATTTTAATTTATTGAAAGTTAGGATATTGATTGGCTAATTTTTTACACGAGATGGCTAAACCAGGCGTCATTGTTTTAAAGTTTTCAAATCCCAAACTCACCTTGAAGCTAAAATAAATTCCTACATCAATAATAATTCTTTCTAACTTCATAGGCATTTGGCAAAGTTAAACAAAGCAGCTATTACTTACAAGGGAGTTAAATAGCTTTAAGAGAGTTCTTGATCTTAATCGAGGTTTGATCCATTGACTATTACTAGCCTGTCTAGGTCAAAAGCCTGTTTGTGCCTTAATTATTGTTTGAAAAAATAAATTATAGCTGGAGTTTTACTAAAATATTTTGTCTAACAATTCGAATTGATTGAACTTGGTATTTTTTTATTTGGTCCGTTCATTTCAAGATTTTTTTTAACTTTTAAAAAGATACATTGAAATAAGTTAGAGAGAGATAGATTGTTGTTGAGGGGGGCGGGAGGGGGAATCGATTTTGACCTACGGGAAAGCAGGCTCGATTGGTGCTGAAGAATGTCTTGTTTGTGATTTAAAATATAATCACTGCTACTTCAGTAATTTAGTTGCATATTATTTTAGTTTTGATACTAAATTGATTATTGATATGCAAAATCTTTATTTTTTCATTCTTAATGTTTGATAAGGTTCTCTTTTTTCTTTTATTATTTATTTATTATATATATATATATATATATATATATATATATATATGTGTGTGTGTGTGTGGTGTGTGTGTGTGTATATATATATATATATATATTTGGCAGCAATGAAAAAATAAAATGCGTTTCTTTTGAATGAACTTGTGTAATTTAATATTTACCTCTTTTTTTATTTATTACTATTTTGTTTGGCAGTGGTTGAAAAGAAAATAAATTGTAAGGAAAGAAAATTATTATCAATACTAGAAAATTGCCCGTCAAGATATGACGGGTGAAAATTGCCTTCTACATTTGAACGAAGCCACTGCCTGTTTGATGATAGTTGAAATTTTAACCCTAACTCCAGAGGACTAACCCAAAACTCCGGTAGATATCGTTCATTGTTGATTACTTTTTTCGTTTCTCTTCATTCTCCTGAAATGTCACAGTTTTACCAGTAAAGCAGTTAAGTTACTGGGTCCTGTTCAGCGGTGTCACAATAAAGCTTTTCCCTGCATTTTAAACATTACCAAAAACATGTTATCAAAATATCATTTCGTGGCGCGAGTTTCATTGTTGATGACGTCAGGAGCGCTACTCGATCATTGGCTATTGTATATATATGAGGATTATCTGGTTTAAATTACGTGCCTTTGTAAAGAATTTTTTTATCTTAATTTGTTTCTGTTTTTTTCCTATTCAGATTCAAAATTTCATATCGGAAACATTTTTTTGTTGCCCTATAATTTGTTTCTCCTACCGTTGCACACTTACACAATAAAAAACACGAATGCTTTGGAATTGGTATCGTTGCTGCTGCTTGTTGTCGCCTCCGCTATCAGCTATCTCTCATTCGTGTTCCAGAAATGGAAAATTTGCATGTGCCATCCTAGAGAAAATATGTCTAAAAACTAATAATGATAATTAATAACTGGTGATGATGATGATCCTTTGTATAACGCAGAGGTTTCCAAACTTTTCCGATTCGCTGTACCCTTTAAAGCATTAGAACTTTCTCACTGCACCTTCGTTTACCTCTTCTAAGTAATTAACATCGTGGACACTTTGCAGCATCCCTCGCCTAACCCTGCGGCACCCACTTTGGGAACTCCATTCATAACGTTTGTGTTTTTGCTCTCTCTCTCTCTTTCCCTCTTTGTTTTCAGACGAAATGTTCGAACTACAATGTTAAAAATGTACGTATTGAAAACATACAATCAATCTTGCCTGAAATCAAAATTGTACACAAACTTAAAAACTTCCTCTCCTGATAACACATTCCTTTTCTACAGCCTTTATCGTTTTTTTTTTTTTTTTTCCTGCAAATTCTTTATCTAAATAGCGCCGAGTAAAATCATTCCTAATTCTAAACACTCTTAACCGCAGCACCACCAACAACATTTTGTAATTAATTCTCAACGCTCTTAAAATATCACCACGGTCAAGGCTAGCCAAGAAAGAATGCGCCTTCAGGCCTTTAAATGACTCGCTTAATATGTTTCAGACGATTTCCAGGCCTTACACACAGAACTGTAACTCATATAAAACATACTATCTCCATATCTACTGCAATGAATATTACGTTAGGTTTTTTTTTTATGCCATGTGGTTGATAATTAACCCATTGGGTACAGACCCTTCAGAAATCGTATATCATGTCACCTCTGGTGATGAAGAGTTATTATGGATCTTTATCGGTACTTTTTGCTAAAATTACTCCTCACTGCTGCGTTGTTTGACATTAAAACATAAATTTTGACGCCAGACTGTGTGCGTTTCAACCAATTTGTGAGCAGAATTTTGTTTCAGTAAAATTTTTTCTTTGATTTTTCCTCGTCATCCATTAAAGAAAAATACAATATATGATTACCTATTGTATATTTTCAAGAACAATCAATTAAAGGAATTTTTCAGTTGTTCCATTTCGCATCAATAGATTATTTTCTTTTCCGCTTGAATATTGTTCTAATTGGGGTTCAGCTAGCAGAAAAGAAAAAATGCCTGCATAACTACGTTTGAATTTATAATTAAGCTTACATGGCTTTAAAAATCACTTCTGGAATAACATCGTGTCTTTGTTGTTACTACCGAAAAAGGTAAAACATTCCATTCCACGTGTTTTCTTTGGGATAAATTACAGGCTTCAGACAGTTTGTGGTGTAATGTATTTTCATAAGAATAGAAAAGAAAGCTTCCCACAAACACGATGAAAAGTTAGTGTCACTCACAAAGCGTCAAAGCAAGTTATAAGTTGCGGCATTTGTTTGTTTTACCTTTTCCATCCGCCATTAGACATTGGCTGCAACGCCCCCTATAGTTTATTGGAGTTGCGAATTGTGACCTTCAAACAGCTATGTTCCAGTGTGCTGTAATTGTATAACGGTTTGTGTTTCGCAGTGGTTGATTGTTCATTTCATTCAAATGCATTTGCTTATTAGTTGTTTTAAGTACTAAAATTGTCAAGCAAAACTGTTGTTTAGTTAATATTTTTATGAATTAATTGTAAACGTTTATTTCAAAAACCCGGGCGAAGTTTTCTAATTTTAATGAATAAAAAAAGGTAGTCGTCCAATCAAATTTCCCTATTTGAATTGCAATACTTTTTACTGAATAAATACTCTTAAATGTGTAACTCTTTCAGTAATGCATCTTTTAATCCCTATCAAAAAAATTTATTATGTCCCTAAAAATGTTTTTTACGAAATTTTAAAACATGCCACTTGACTAGTTTTTCAAAAAAAAAAAATTTTTTTTTTTGAAAAACTAGTCAAGTGGCATGTTTTAAAATTTCGTCACTAAAAAACTTGTCAAGTTTTTTTTTTTTTCCAATTAGCGATCTGTCTGAGAATGTTACTTTCTATTATTGTACTTAAGAATCCCACTATGTATAAGAAATTCATTTAACTTTTCATTCAAGAGCTTAACAATAATTAAGTCAGAAATTCTACCGTTTATTGTGAAAATTGAAATCTAAAAAAATATTTAAAAAATGCATAAATATTAAGTTATACAAGATAGTTAGCATCCTCAATTAGTTTTCCAAGCAAGTTTTTTCAGTAATGTAATAATTTTTTATCTATATTATTTATGCGTTCAAATACTGATTGCTGATTTTCTTTCCTTTTTAGGAAGGTGGTGAAGGCAGAGGTGACGTTGGAATTGATGATACCGATGTAAGTGATGTTTTTTTTTTTTTTTTTTGAGTTATTCTGGATTGTGGGTTTTTTAAATTTTAGAGGTATTTTTGGCTTGAGAAAGGTGAAATTTCATCATAAAACGAAACTAATTTTTATAGAATACAATTGGAAGTGATGTCATGGATTGGTTGCCATTTGGTAGTATCCAGTCAAATTCAGCACCAATTATGAGATGACGATTTTAGTGTCAGCTTAGCGGTATGGCGATACTTAGCAAAATTTCTCAAGATTCCTTTGTTAAATAATTAATAAAATTTCGATCGACAATCACCTGCAAAAGCAGGTACTGCCTATAATCTAGTCGTTCTTCTGTTAATAAAATGCAGTAGAAACCCGATTATTCGAACTCTATTAACCGAAACCTCATTTAACCGACATGGGTTTTCTTGGATTTTATTTATTGGTAAGTAAAAAAATATTACTTTAATGTTAACGAATGCAACCATTTCTATTGTAGGAAAAGAATTCCTTGTGCATTTCTATTGCCTCTATTCCTCAGCCTATCAGTCAATTTCTTGAACACTGCAAATAATTCCAGTTTTTAAAATGCTGTAAAATTCGAAAGTGTTCAAATGAAAACGTAATATTTTCGTAATAAGTAATTATTTTTTCATTACGTGTTCATGTTTAAAACCAAAGAACAAAAAAATGAAGTTGACTGCATAATAAAACAATAAATAATAAAGTTAACTGTATTATATCTTATTAAATTTACACTGCACTTTCTGGTTTGATATTATTTATTGAACATATCTATTGTCTTTAATTATAGTAGTATAATTCAACATTTTATTTAGTAGTTATTTGACAACTAATTCCGTGTTTAAATAACGAGGTAAAACTTAAACGGTCTCTTAACAGCCTGCTTGAGTATTCCTATTTTATCCAAAAATGTCGATTTACCGACGATGGTTTAGTCGCAATCAATCCGGTTAATCGAGACGATAATGTATTGATTTTTACGTTATGTATTTTATGGAGTTAATTCCTATCCATTGAAAACTAGATTAGATGCACATTAGCACATTTTGACTATTACTGATATTGTACATGAATTGACTTTTAAATATCCTAATATCAGATACTACATTTCATTGATGATCAATTTTTCCCAAAGAACTGTCCAATTCAAACCATCTCACTAACCCACAGCGAGCCTGAAATCAAGATCGCAATATTTTGACCCTAACATCATAATCAGACTTTTATCCATCATCCGAATCCGTCAAGCAAGAACAACCATCTCTCAGATACGATCAAAAATCACACATATCAGTTCCAACCGCACCTCTTGCATTCGACAAATCTACAATTACGGTAACAGTATCCCCCCATTGCGGACGTTTGCATTGCGGATCCTATTAAGTCGCAATTTGTGTAATGATACCTCATCGTCTTCCAAGTTCCGCCATTGTACACCGTAACTGGGAATTGGAGTTCGTTTCTAATTGCCGTAACAATGTCTCTGCTTTTGTCTTTAGGGGAACAAAGGTTCATTCAGAATAGAACTTGGTAGTACGGCAAGTCTCTTAGTAAACCCCGACTTGTTGCTTTGTTCGAAATTATAAATGGCCTTAAGAGCAAAACAGCCCTTTGTTGAGTCTTGAAAAAGGAGAGCGACTGTTGTTTGTTGTGTTTGTTTTAAGCCTACGCAAACGTTTAGCAATTAGTTTTAATTATAAATTTTATGTAATTACCTACTGAGTTAGTGTCATTTTTATAAAGTGTGCCGTTAAAAGCTTTTAGGGTTATAATTAGAGCTGAACTTGTTAATGAGCAAAGTTTTTCTTTTTCTAAAACATTTCGGTATTTCTGAATAGTGCGTTTCATTTCAAAAAAAAAAAAAAAAATACATTGTAATTTATTAATTTACTGAAGCAAAAAAAATCTCTCACCACTAGAAAACAGTAAAGAACGTAGCACTAATTGAAAAGTGACGTTTAAAATAACGAGTTACTCTTGCGGAAATTCTAAGAGGATTTAATTCTCTCATATCACAACCTGTTATCTCATTTTATTTTATTTTAAATGTAATTCACCATATATAACTCAATTTACTATACTAAAGCCAGCTCCTGGTTTATTGCGGAAACTCACTGCTTTTTAGCAAAGATTTTACCTTTAACTTCATTTGAACCGCATCATATTGTACGGACTTGCTAGTGCGATAAATTAATTTTTGCCCCCCCCCCCCCCCCTTCCTCCAGGTTGATGTAAATCTCAGCTTTAATGGGAGGACATTTGTATTTAGCTCGGTTATTGACTATTTCATACCGATCTTCCGTAACAAGTTCGTTCATAACAAGGACGAAACTGCAGTCTCTGGATATCACAACAGGGCTGACGGTACATCCAGGTAGATGCTATGTTTTACAAAATTTTTGTCCGGCCAAAAAAGAGGTCGGCTTAGCTTTTATTCAAAATTCATTAAGTTTATTTTTTAAAGGAAATTTGCAATCGATTTACATAAATATTATATAATTTTAGAATAATAAACCAATATTTAAGGGAATAGCGTTCCCCCCTCAACGACAACACTGCATAATATTTTCGTTACTGTGAAAGATCCGAATTGGAGTTTGTCGACTTTCACTGATATTTCAACAGAGATATTCGGTCTTTCGCCGATATATTTGCTAGGTGAATGTTGATGGTTACCAGCGATTGTCGACAGTTACCGGGTTTTGGGCATATGGGGGGGGGCCGATAACGTATTACTAACTCCTTTGTGCAAATTAATGAAAAACAAAAAGAAATTCGTTCAGACTCCAACAGTCTGCTCTGAACTACTGAGTAGTTTATACTAACACCATCGTCACGCTTGTCTTTTGTAAGCCAAAAAATACTCTTAAAGGATTATTTTAACTACTAGAAAATCACCCGTCAAGGTATGACGGGTGAAAATTGTTTCTACGTTTGAGCGAAGCAATTGCCTGTTTTGTGATATTTTGATGGTTGAAATTTTAACCCTAACTCTAGTGGGGGACTTAGTCCTCAACTCCAGTAGATAGCGTTCATTTTTTACTATTTTTTTTTCTTTTTTCTCCTAACATGATAGTATTACTATTAAAGCAGTTAAGTTACCGGATCCAGTTCAGTCTTTTCAAAATAAAGCATTTCCCGGCATGTTAAATATTACCTAAACATATTATCAAATTATTATGCCGTGTAGCAAGTTTCATTGTTGGTGATGTCAGGAGCGTTACTAGATTAGTAAATTCGCTATTATGAAGATTTCCAATTAAAAATGCACTGACTCTGTCACTTCTTGCACGCTTTTGGCCACCATGGTTTTTACAACGAAATAAAATTGAACCTGTCTCATTTCATGGACTGCACCCGTCCTTACTTTCCATTTTGAAACATAGTCAAGTTAGGTAAGATTAGTGTAATCATAGATGATCGTCTTTCGAAAGATTGAGATTCTAGTTTAAAATAGCAAAAGCAAGCACTTTCAAATCGTGCACTGAAGACACTACTAACAAGCACGCACGGGCGGGATGAAAAGCAAAACGTTTTGTTTTAGTGTAGTGTTATGACAAACAACACATATTAACCTGCACAATGACATATGAGGCAGTGAGAAGCAAAAGGATGTAAAAGTTTTGAATGAAACGTGTTTAAAGATAAGGTTCTAGGTAGGTTTTCATTGAAGTTTTTCTAAATCATGCTGAATAGCAGCACCTACCCGGGCTACTAGTACTATCTCTTGTCCCATGACAGAGGCGAGGTTCACCTGCCATTTGTACTGATTATCTCCAAATTTTTAATTTTGCCACTTACATCCCTTTGCTTCTCACTGCCTCATATGTGAGTGAAAAAGCGGTATGCTAGTAGGTTGGTCTAATTCTACTCTCCTTATATACTTGTAGCTACGCCAATATCAGCCAAAAAAAAATCAAACTTTCTCTTTTGTTCACATTAATTCTCCCAAGGTTGTATTCTTGTATACGTACATAACTCCAATACCTATGTACTGTTTCATCAGTTCTGTTTTTAATTCACTTAACAATAGCAATTGCGTAAAAAATGACTTTTTAATTATCTGTGTAATTTCTTTTTTGCAGGTGAGAGATGATGATGACTTTCCTCCATTCTCGTCTGAAGCTCCAGGTAAAGCAGATCAAGGTAAGATGAACCAAACACAAAACTTAATTGCGCAGGACACATCGTTGAGGAAAATGAATTCTTGGACTAAGGGCTTTCTAATTTTATAAATACGTATTTAATTGAAATGTTGTTATTTAATTGAAATTGTTCCATGAAACTTATCTGCTATCCCTCGATGCTTTATCTCATTTTATTTATTTATCCTATTTATTTATTTGCTCTCCCCCCCCCCTTTTTTTTTATCCCTTCAATGTTTACTGGCGTATTGTACAAGAGAACGGTTCTTTATTTTTATTCAGAGTTGCTTTAAGTTTGAAAAAACGAAATGAATTTTTAAAAATGAAATAAAATGTATATTACATTTTTTCAAATGTTTGTTTTTAACATCGGTAAATCTCTTAGTAACCCGCAGATGCGTTAATTTAAGAAGCTTTACACTGAAGAATATTTTTTTTTCTAAATTAAGATTTCGTAATATGGATGACTAGATATTTTTAGCAATCCAAAGTGCAGTTTATGTAATTAAAAACTGAACGCCATCTATTTCAGAACTTCAGCAATCTGGGATATTTTTTAGAATATCAATTTATTTATCTAAATTAATTATCCATTATCTGATACTTAGTAATGATTCACTACTGTAGTTAAGATTTTGTTATTCATTCCGTCGGTTAATCTGTGTACCACAATTATCTAATAACAGAAACGTATTTTTTTTTAATTCAAAAATAAGAGATAAATTTGTTTCGAAATAAATTTTCAGATAAAAGGAAACAACCAACGTTTGAAGCAAAAATTACAGATTAATGCATTCACGTGTTTCGGGGTTTCAAGGAACCCCTTTTGCAGTGCAAGATAGTGAACTTTTGAATGTAAAGACTTATTGTGTGGATGGTGAGATATTTTTACAATAGATGATCTCTTTGTTCTAGAAACTTTCTCAAGATGTAGCGAACGCATTGCTTGGGTGCATTTTGGTTTTTGGGGAGGCAATTTAAAGATAAACTAATTGTTTTACATATTATTGTATGAACATTTTGTTTAAAATTATATATTGTTTAAAAGTTTTTTTATGACCAAATGAATGGCCATCCTTCCGTTAAAAAAATGTTTTGGACAGTATGTATTAATCCTTAATTTTTATAAGAAAATACATTATTTATGCGGTGATCTACGGTCGAAAAGGATTAGAAACATATTTTTAGACACTAAATACAGCATCTCTGATTTGACTTAATCATGAAAACTTTTATTGCGGTACTTCTTTTTAATCTAAGTCGAAAAATGTAAATTTGTTCCCGAAATGAAGAATTAAACTAAATGAATTTTGTAGTAACTAGTTCAAACAAATTAGTTTATAGAGTTACAATTTTTGAAACTTAAAGTAACTGCATTTGAATTTCACAAATGAATTCCTTTTTGAAACTCAAAAGTAAGAATGCAACATTCATTTCTAAAGAAATATTCTGCTTGGCTATCTGATGAAGCACTATTTCGTCAATCACAAGTGTTTTTGATCTAATTATTAATGGCGTTCGTTCAACTAAAGCTTACCCTTTCTGCGTCGAGTTTAAAATATCACAAATGCTTCCTTTTTTAAAGCTCAGAAATGAAAAATATTCCATTTATTTCCAAATAAATTTTAAATTTTTCATCGATGACAAGTTTTCCATTTGATCTAATATGTCGTTAGCAAAGTCAAAACCTAATTTGGTTTCTTATTTTAGAAAATATTTATTAATTGATGAAATGTTTCATTTGGTTGCCTTTGAAAACTAAAGATATCTTGGCATTTAAATTTCGGAGATATTTTAATTGTTTGTTCATATTATCATGGGACAAAAAGCGCTTTACTCAAAAAACTGCAGTTTTTTCTCTGTAATAGACAGTCGAGTTTTATTCCAATCAATTAAAAGGTATCTTAGATTTGAAAGCTTTCTTCACTACTAATTTGAAATTCAGTTTTGATTTTGTCTGAAGGTGCAAGAAATAATACGTTTAAGCGTAATAATAATGTGTGTTGTGCGTAATAATAATAATTTTTGCGTTACATCAATTATTCTACACTGTTATAACCAGGGGTTACCGACGAGTGAATATATTCCCCCTAAGGTGAAAGCATGGTGCCCAAGGGTGCCATGCTAGTCAGGAAATAGAGCAGGGTTAGGAAAACAGCAGACAATCGCAGACAGGGGTGCCAAAACAGCAAGCAATCACTAAATGACTCGCTGGCGCATGCGCTTCCAGCATACATTCACCATTCAACCACTTCAATATGGCGGTCGAATGATAAGTTGCATCTGTGTGTGGCCTTCTATGTCTTTCACATTGAATGAAGTACACTATTGGATTAAATCTCAACTTTTCTAGGATAATTCTTTAAAATAACAAGTAAGTACAGCTTTTGATTACTTTGTAGCTTTTAGGGCTTTCAAACATAGTTAAAAGTACGTTTACTGCTTTTCAGTTACTGTTAATCCGTTACGGTACCGTAGTACCGTTAGTTTAGTTTCAGTTTATCGTTACTGTCGTGAAAATTCCATCATTCAAAATGCTACTAAATATATCTATCATTATTTTCTTGAGTACTCGATAAGCAACATTTAATCACTAAAATAATAACCGCAATAAGAATTATCAATAATCAACAAGTGAGAACCTAAATAAAAATGATTCTTGTGCTTCGTATATTACTACAAAACAGCAAGCGCAAAAAATAAAAAAGAAGTCTCTCTCCGTAGGGTCAGGTGGGGTAAAATGGGTAGTCAAAATATATGGTTTTAAAAACAAAATATTTTAAATTAAATTTGCATTTTCTTGAGTGGGACATTATACTTGGCTGTTCTGAGTTCTGTTTCGCAAAATACATATTTCCAATAGATTATTTTTTAGTGAGAGGTAACACTTTAAATTGAAGTAGATAAATTCAAGCCGCATGTTGTCTGCTTAAACTTCTATCTCCAGCTCCTGATTTTTGAGAAATTTTTATTACTATGTCATAATATCTTTAGTTGGACATTTTTGTTGCTGCTTCAACTTACAGGGAAGAAAAAAACGATTTTTTTCTATTTTTAATCTCATGTTACAAATCCTGTAAATAGTAATTATTGTAGTAACGTAACCTGTAAATAGTTTCCCGTAATGAATATACAACCCCTTTTTCATATGGCTAAAATATACGACCCCTATTCCCTTTTTGTTCATTGATAAAATTTGATAACGGTCAACGCATTTCGAGAAGCGTGTGGAATATTTGAGAAAATTCTTTTCGGTGTATTTAAGCCGTTAGCGATGGATAAACAGTTAGTTTCGATTCAGATTTCGAACTGAGTGTGTGTATTAGCTCTGTTTATAGCGAGGCATTTCGCTGTGTTGTTTTCGTATTTGGAAGTAAATACGTGTGTAAACGTTGAGTTTACGGTGTTGCGTGATAATTGCTTAATTGCTGATGAATAATTTTGCAGTTGTTGACGATCTTTCCTGTACATAGTGTAAATAAATTTCCTGTGCTTTTATCAAGAACTGTGTCTTCATTTCAAGAAAGTGGAAGTCGCACCGAATCCGTAACACTCATATTTTGAAAATGGGGTAAAATGGGTATATGGTTAGGCTTATCATTCCAGCAAGTTGTTTTAAAAGTTACAACAGTATATTTTCCTTTACATGAATATTAATGCATTTGTGGTTAATTTAAAATGATTGAAACATAAAAGTATGCAATGCCATGACTTTATGAAATAAACTTCGCTCCATCATAACAAATAAAAAGAAGCCAGCGGTATACTTATTGTACAGTTTTTTTGCACTCGCGCGCAAAATAACAATTTCCTCAGAATATGCTAGGCCCAGCCTGTAGTTGGTCGTCACATTTGTATTTGATTGCAATCAGATGCTACCAATTTCTCTAATGTACTTTCAAATTCTCAGAACACATCCTAGTTTAAATCCGAAAATTATACCTCACAAAACACAATTTCGTCACCTTATAAAGATTTGAAAAGTGCAATATTGTCTGCAATTTCAACAAGAGCTTCAGATTTGACAACTACCTGCATGAGTTATTTAAAACAACTTAAATGTATGCTGCAAATACAGGAATTATTGACAAAGGTGTTTCAGAAAGGCTAAGAGTTGAAAGTGAAAAAAATAATTAATTAAAAAACATGAAAATAAAAAATAGTGGAAAAAGAAAGTCCATTCAGAGGAAGTATATGGAATAGAAACTGCTAAAAATATGCTTATGAAGCAAAGTTTAACCACAGGTGTCTGGGTATAAATATTGTACTTAGAAGAAACAAGCAAGAAAGAATTGACGACAAATATATGGCTGTTGAGAAAAATATTACAAGATGAAATATTTTTAAAAAATCCAAGATGGGGGATTTTTTTTTCCTGATGTAGACAACATGATTTCATTAAAAAAACATCAAATAATACAACAAATTAATGAGCCACAAGTTAACAATAGATGCCATTACTTTTTTTAAAGAATGACAAGTATGGATATCGTGCATGAAAGAAACCTCATTAATATTTTATCAAATTTACTGTTTGCACTATTTTTTTAAAATTAAATTATAAAATTTTGTTAACCGACTCTTAAATCTATATTATCACACTGCATTGAACAAATAGTATGCTTATTTATCACTTCTTAGACTTCAATACCCATTTTACGCCACAGGCTACCCATTTTCACCTGCATGGGGTGAAATGGGTATAGAAAACATATAGTCATAAACACTCCTCTCAAAAATAAATTTGTATCAAATTATGTGTGAAAATCATTTAATTCTACTCTCAACATATGTAATGTACACATAAAACATAAAAAATTAGAAACAAAATATTTTGACAAAAATATTTGAGTCAAAATCCAAAAGTAGGCAATTTTATACCCATTTTACCCCACCTGACCCTATAGCTTTTTTTTTTTTTTGCTTTTTCTTTCAAGTGTTTGAATCATTTCCTGTTAGCGATTAATATTTCGATAGCGTTAGGAATTTCTTTAGGATTTTAAACCGGCGAAAAATTTCATGTGCATTTTATTTTACTGTTACTCTTGATTGAAATTTTGAACGTTCGAGAAACGATTTTGTTTTTCCGTAACTTTTATTTCCCGGGATATTTTTTGCTCTTCATGTAAATAATTCATAAGTACCTATACACTTTACTTTCGGTGCGGTTATTTCTCACAAATGATCATTAACTTAACTATGATTATTGAAATAATTACTCGTCTTTAGCTTTAAATATATTTGTGAACCCTCTTTGATACCAAGTAAAGTGGGGAGATATTTATTGTTTTATTCATTTTTAATATTACTTTGTAAAAAAAATAAATAAATAAATGAAAACTCATCAGTACGCAGAATTTTTTTTCACAAGTTTTTAACAGCCGAGTGTTATTATAATTACTATTATTATTTATTTTATTTATTTTTAAGAAAAGGATAAAAATTTCACAGGACCGCAATGTTTTTCATTTGTTTTTACCGACCCGTGGGTCAAAAGAGGTTGAGAAACACTGATGTAGAGAATGATCAGATGAATTAAAGCAATGAGCACTTCTTAACTATGTTGAAAACTCTGAAATATGATCAAATGCTGTAATTACAAGTTTTAATCATTTCCAGTACTGAGTTCATGCAATGTGAAAAACGTCCAAAACGTAGAATATCATAAATCAAAAAAAAAAAAAAAAAAAAAGAATTATACAACTGTATTCAAAACGCACACAATCGGGGGAGGGAGGAGGAGGATCTACAGTAAGGGTGCCATTTCTCTCTCCGAAGGTTCATTCTTTTCACCCCAGCTGCCTATTTTTTAAAAGGTGCCTCTTTTTCACCCTAGTTAGAGGTGCTATTTCGGTTCCGTATTGGGTGCCGCTGGTGAACAAGCGTTTCACCCCTGAAAGGTGCCGAATGTAACCTGTAGTTTTAACAGTGTATGGCATTTGCGAATAACTGTGCATTTGTCTAAATGTACAAGAAATGATATATTCCTATTGACATTGAGTTTTGTCCTCCAGTGGTTCTGTGTTGTAAAAAAAAATCATTCCATGATATTGAGGAACTCCAACTTCTTTCGTTTCGGCTTTTTAATTTCATCACTTTTATCAAATTTTATGGCATCTACGAATCGTTGTAAATTTGTCTGAATGTGCAAACAATACTACCTTTCTTTTGTTATTGCAGTTTGTCTTCCACTGGTTCTGCTGTTAAAAAATCATTTAATGGTATTGAGAAACGCAAACTGCTTATTTTTCGGCCTTTTAATTTCGTCACTTATATCAATCATTTTATGGCATCTGCGCATAGTATCTTCCTTTCCCATCAAAACCTCATTTGCAAGGGCGAAATAACTATTGTGCTCTCTGAGGAAATTTTAAACGCTTTAAAAAAATTCCAAAATACGAACTTAGGAAAGAGAGAGAAAAGAATATTTCAATTGCAATTAGCATTATTTTCTTTCATACCCTCTTAAATTTCCTCATTTATTTTTCCCCCAAGTCCAATGTGTAGATTGAAATCGCTTTATTTTCGTATGGATGATGAAAGGCAAGAAAGCAAATGAACCGGATATGGTATCGTGTAAGGTACAGCGCATTCCTTTTCCATCAAACAAGCCTTAATCATTCCTCTTTCTTTTGTCTAAGCCTTGAATTCAATCGTTTCATTCATTATCCCATGAAATCATAGGAGGAACTGAATTTCATGAATAAAATCTCATTCATTTAAGTTTCTTTTCTCTGTCTCTCTCACTTTTCTTTCCGCAATCTTTAATTTCCTCTTGTGCTTGGTGTTGTCTTCTCTCTTTAACTGATGTTTATACAAAAGCGAAAAAAAAATCTCCTTGAAATTAATTTTATCTTAATTTCATGGATTACACAACTGCTCACACCCTTTAATATAAGATTCTTTGCAATTTAGCTAATTAAAGTATGTTTTATTATGCTTGTTTCCGTTCATCATTAATTTTCATACTCATTTTTTCTGTGGTTTTTTTTTCCATTTTATTCATAATAATAGGCTTATTTATTTAGTTACTTTAAGGTGAAAAATAATAGTAGGAATGAACTTTTACAACAGTTTGCTTTATAATTCGTTATATCGCACTATTAGATGAAACTCTAATGGGACAGTTCAAAAAGTACTAGTTGATTTTTCTCAGATTTTGATTTTTTTCTCAGGTTTGAAACTCAGACATTTTTTCCTGACAACCGTAGGCCGCAATTTTTTATTGGAATTACTGTAAGGTAGGGGCGCAAACTCTCGTTTAACAATCTTGCGATCCTTGGACAAGAAATGAAGTTTGTTCAAATCAGCTACTTTAACACTCGTGAACGTTGACTTAATACCAGAACATCAGAGTTGTAGTCGAAGAGTCGAAGTTGGTCCGATTTTAAACTAAAGGAGTCGAAGTCGAAACTTTAAAGTACCAAGAGTCGGAGTCGGTCATTTTCCCTCAAAGTAAGCAACTCTGCCAGCGCTTGAGGAGTTTGAATCGGACTGGTTTGGGGGTAAAGAAGTTGGAATCAGAGTCAAAGGTTCTAAAATTTCCGAAGTTGGTCATTTTCCGTCTGACTTAGCATTTCTGTTTCTTACCAGTGTCATGAACTGTATTCTCCTTAATCCTTAATGTAATAATAAATTGATATGAACCTGACTTGGGTTGGTTTCTACCTTGCTTTCTCACAAGCTAGAGTTTTTTTCAAGATATTACTTTGTTGTCTATTGTGATAAGACTGATATTCAAAATGATAAGAGGCATTTTGCAATGTAACTTTTTTCTAGGTTTAGAGGTGCCAATTCGGTAACAAAACCATTTTTTCGAAAACGCGCTTGTTTTTTATACAGGATGAATCTGAAAAATGGGCAAACTTTTAAAAGATGATTGAGTAGAATTATAAGATCAGCATTTCACAGTCGAAAATACTTTCATCATGCGGTAGAGGGTGTTCCACAGGAATCTAGAAGAGCAGTAAAAGTTTTCCCTTTAGGTATTAAATGCATAAAATCAGCTTGTTTTAACACGTTCATAACATTTCTCTTGAAAATTACAAATTGTAAGAAACAAAACCTCAAGAGAGCAATAAAACAAATTGTCTTTTTGATATTTATTTATTTATTTATTTTATAGCGTTGCAAACTCAAGACTTTTTGTGCATTAAAAACAGGGGTTTCTGGCAACCCCAAATAATGTGTATGCAACAATGTTAAAATTTTTGCTTCACTAACGTTGGTTTTATTATCTTAAAATACTTTTTCCATTGTTTGCATTGCTACTCTAAGAGAAAACTTCTACTCCACCGAACACCAGTAGAATACCTTCTATCACAATCCGAAGCATCTTTTTGTAGTGTATCATCTTTTAAGCTTTTGGCCCACCCTTTTAGATTCACACGGCATCACGTCTATTTCTATTTATAATTTCCATTAATAACCTCATTAAAACTCACTAAACCTAGTACTTCTTGACGACTTTGGGCTCCAACGAAAACAAAAAAAAAACGAGGTGTCTGATCATTTAAATCAAACGCACCCTGAACTAATAAATTGTTGCTACCTTGTCATCTATTGAAGAAAGCTCTCTGTTTTTCCCTGAACTGGAGCCAATTCGCTTTCCAACTTCAGGGCTAGCTAAATTTTTTCTTGTCACGAAACATAATTAGTGAATCGCTTGCTCCTTCCTGACAAGTGCATATTGTTTTCTCATTGTGTCTTTGTTTCTATTGGTACTATATTCCTTAGCGCATCTACCCACACTATAGCCTTTCTACGGACAATCGGACATTTTGTATCCTACTTGACATATAGTATATTTCGTTAAAAATAATAATTTAAAAAAGATAATACGGAAAATTTTGGTGTCATAAGAAATCAAACACATGTAAAATTTCTTAAGCAAAAGATGTGTTCGTTACCTTTTAAAACTATTAATTTAATTAATTTTAATATATTAACTGTCGCGTGCGGGATAAAACGGCGACTTTACCGTGGAATGCGGAATCTTATATAATTAAAAACTGAGTGTATGTATCTATGTATGTATGTATGTCCAAGTTACTTCTCCCGAACGCCAATGAACTGGCCATCGAACCAGGCATCGATAGATTCCTAATTTTCCCATCTTTATGTTTTGCTATTTAACATAATCCTCTAATAATAATTAGCGAATATACCAATTAAAAACTATTAATTATGACACTTAAATTTCGAAAATTTCACTTTTTTTTTCAATCCTGATTGTTAAACACGCATCATTTGACATGACTTTTATTCTCGAGGTAGACTGTGCAAAGCTGGGCGAAGCAGCTAGTATCTTAAGAAAATTTTGTCCTGAAATCGTTTTTCATACATCTGGACATATTCCACTAGTAAATGACTAAATGAAAGTACACGAGCTTCTTTCGTTAAAGAAAAACAAAGCTCTAAACTCCCAGTTTTTGTTTTTACTCTTGTAAAAAATTTCACCCGTTTTAAAAACTTAAAAATAATATGTTAAGTAAGTAAAAAATAGCGGAATAATAAAGCGTATAGTGTATGTAGCAGAAATTTCTGCTATTATAGGAAACTAAAAGCATGTTTAAATCACTAAAAAGTTTCCGAAGATTATCTAACTCTAACAGTCATTATTTTTATTATTCAGTATACAGTACAGAATCTTTAAAAAGAAATTTTGTTTACATTTCATTAATGTGAATCTGGTTTGATTTGCATTGACATTTCAAAGGACTTTAAAAGCAGATAGATATTCTGCCAATAATCTACTTGAAACCGGATCAGTACGGGGGAAAATAATTTATTCTTCATATATTTAACTTGGAATCAAACCTATTAGTTAGTAAGCCTGTTAGTTTGCTTTGACTATGTTTCGTCGGTTTAAAAAAAATGAACTGGTTAAAATAAATTAATGAACAACAATAATTTATTTTAACCAGTTTTTTAGTGATATTTTAAGCTATTCTCACTGAAATCTATTAAACAAATCTTTTCTTTTTCTATGGTTTAGAAAACTTCAAGTAAATCGATTTCCAAAACGTATTCATTTTCCAAAAGTTTTAAAGATAATAAATTGTTTATGTACAGATAAACAGTGGTTAGTTCACTAGTTTCGAAAATTTAAAAGAAATGAAGTAAAGGACAAAAGAAAAATGAAGATCAGACAACAAAAACAACCGACATTTGTTCATTACTCGGAGGGCGTTGGGTCTTAAAAAAACATTCGACTTTGAATTATGAAATTGACTGACGTCAGAATAACATAATAACTTGAACAAGAGCTTGTAATTGCATTTCGAATGATTTGAAAGATCTTTTGTCCTACTAATGCAAAGTAAATAAAAAATGGCATGATGTAATTGGCTTGCATAATTGGTCTTCTTGCATCCATCTCCATCAAGTTAGGTTTTGTTTTTTTTTTTTTTTTTAAACACAAATAAATATTTTCCCAGCAATTATTTTCTGGCAGATGAATGGTTTCGTCTTGTTAGGTTTGACCCCGAATTTCGTTGTCCTTTGAAATAAATTGCAATGAAAATGTCAGATTAGATCAGCCATTGCTCTAAAGTACTTGATATATCAACTATCTGATGTCAGTTTGGTAATTTGTGTACATGTTTAATTCAAACATCTGTTATTTGCATCTTGTGTGTTCTGTAATCATTTTAAAAACCGAATATGATAAAAGCTTTGATAAATTTAAAAAGCTTGATGTAAATTCTTCGAACATCTAATTTAAGCAACCCGGAATGTCATTATTCAAATGAAATTTCCTTTACTACTTTTTGAAGCATGTTTATGCTAACGTGGTAATAAACACATGATTTTTAGACCATTGAAACGAGATACAATAGGTGAATAAAATTAAGATTCCAAAAATCTCACCCTACTCGGTATGTTTCGCTTCCGTTGGCTTGTTGCCAATGTTCCGCTGCTTATTTTAATATTTCCCCAGTCGTAGAAATAGTTTACATTATTTTCATTTGTTTGAACATTTTTAGTTGAATTTTCAAGAATTAAACTATAATCATAGCGAAAAACAATTTTGTAAGGAATAAATGTAACAATTTGTAAAATTGAACGCTTGTTTTGCAATACATAGCTTGAATCATTTTAGAAGATCATTTAGAATATTTGGGACCCTTAAAGAACGTAATATATGTGATTTAGTTAAGTATGTAATTGCAAGAGCAACTCCAGGGCCAGGCGATCCCCCTCGGTCACCGGGGAGCGGCGTCTATTCATTATTACTGATTACTGTCGTGAAAAATATAAGGGTTGCCCAAATGAAAAGTGGACAGGTTGAATAAAAATAAAGCTTTTAATATAAATCAAAACAAATCACCATGGGCGTTGAAACACAGGTCTCAGCGTTGTGGCAGCAGGTCAATTCCTTTGCTGTAGGAAGATTGGGGCTGATTCCTGAAGAAATTCTGCACGGCTTCCTTCACTTCATCGTCCGAATAGAAGCGTTTCTTCTGTAATGCTCTCTTAAGTGGCCCAAAAGATGTAGAAGTCACAGGGCGACAAGTCCGGACTATAGGGGGGAGGAGTGATCCAAAACTTCCCAAAGGAATTGGTTAAGGTACCATTTAGGGTATTATACCGCAGATTCTTGTGGATGATAGTGTGAACCATTCCTTTACTCAGGTTGAATTCGTCACTGATTTCACGGGTCTTAATCCTTCGATTAGCTCGGATCATTTCATTAACGAATGCAATGGAATCATTGGTGATCGCGATGTTTGCGGGGTTCAAAGGAAAACCTCTGTAACTTGAAAACCTCTCTATCTTGACCACAAATGTACACCAAGTTTGGTTTGGAGTAACGTAAATAACCCTTTGTAAGTTGACCACTTTATTTTTTAAAACTTAATTAAGCATTTTTTTTTTTATTTTGTTATTATTATTTTTACAGCTTTCCATGAATAATTTTAATGCAGGGTTGCCAACGACTCGCAAAAATATCTACACTTCGCAGTTCCGCAAAAAAGTTATCTTGCTCCGGATTTCCCGGTCGAGCGTTTTCAAGCATGGCATAATGTTTATAGCTGTTTTTCTTCTGTTGTTCTATTTGAGATGGCCTTTTGTACTCTGTTCAATAAAAACAGGTGTCAGTAGAAAAGTACAAAGTATTTTCTTCCAGTTGCAATATTTTGTGGCAACACTGGAACTGTGCTTAAGAGTAAAGTTATTTATTTCTGGTGCAAGAGATTAAGAGAAAGAACATTTTCATTTTCAAATGCCTTATTGAACTAGGAGAGTCCAGCTTGTTGCTGTTTGTGTTATAAGTTTTAAATAAAATGGCTTCAAAAAGAAAGTTAGTTGAACTTGAGATTTATAAAAAGTATGAAATATTAAAATTAATTGAAAGGGGGAAAGCAAGAGAAAATTAGCTCACACATATGGAATTTCTAAAACTACTGTGTCTAATATAGTAAGAAAACAAGAGAGAGAAAAACAAAAATATTTGAATAACATTTTCGATTATTGTTTCAAAGTAATGTTAAACAATGAAAGTGAGTTGAATAGAAAAAGTATGTGTGAATTAGTCAAAAAATGCATGATGCAAAAAAATGACAAAAAAAAAAAAAAATAAAATAAATCAGTACTACCCTTTATAAGTTGACCACCTGTCTAAGTTGACCACCAAAGTACTGCACCGCAAGTGGTCAACTTACACAGGTTTCACTGTAGTTCCTTTCGATAAAGTTTCATCTGGTTCAAGACTACATTGTGCCTTTAAAGCTCAAGATTGCCGGGATCCGTTATCTGTGACTGCCGAAATATGGAATCAAAAATTTTGAATTTAAGTGAGCTAGATTTTTTTTTTAATGTGTCGTCACCCCGGACGAATGGTAAGAAATCGAAGCCTGAAGATAATAGTAAGATATGCTACTGTTGTTCTGACGGGACGATATGTCGCTCAGAAACAAATACGGTTTATTTTAATGATCAAATACGAGTTTTAAGCTATCACAGGAAATTGTGTAACATAATTAATGCACGCTTTTTTGATCAAATTAAGAATCCTAAAATTTCGAAAGTTAATGCTTGAAAAAATATCGTGTACTTCGAGGGTTTCTCCCCCTTGTTGCCACCTGCAGCGCGGTGGGCAACCTCGCTTCGCCGTTTACGGCGGCTCTTCTAATCTGTATGCAGCCGATTGGTGTACACTTCCTTTGGAGATGTACTTCGCCCCTTCTCTCCGCCTGCGTCGGTACATTAATTAATGAGCAGTTCATTAGTTTTCAGCGCTTTTGCACTTTTAGGATTCATTCCATTCCCAGTCTTCCTCGCGCCTTGTAACTTAACAATTAAATGGAACCATTCAATTACTTCCGCTTTAAGCAGAAAATAACAGAATTTTTTTAAAAAATACTAAGCACTTTTCATAATGCACTCAAAAGAACAAAATAACATTTCTGAATCAGAAAGGACATAAGTATTCTTGTAGTTTTCAATTATTCCAAGAAAACGACACCACAAACGAAGAAAAGTGCGGCTCAAGTCAGGTAGAGAATTTATTCTTATTATTTGAATTTCAATCATAGATTTAAGTGTTGAAACATGCATATTTTTCCGGGAAAGTTTAATTTGAAATGAATTGAGCCGCACTTTTCTTTGTTTGTGGTGTCGTTTTCTTGGATAATTGAAAACTACAAGAATACTTAAATTGTCCTTTCTGATCCAGAAAAGTTATTTTGTTCTTTTGAGTGCATTATAAAAAGTGCTTGTTATTTTTTAAAAATTCTGTTATTTTAAATTTTTTCGTTTTCAAACAACATTTTTATTTAGCGTTAAGTTGTACTTTAAAATTAAACAAATCATTCAGTGAAATTCCGAAGTCTCTAAGTGGTCAAGTTGCTGAGATATAAGCAAAAAAAAAAATGGTTCACAACTTACAAGTTACTTATGATAAAGATCCTAATATATCTTTACTTAGCCCCGTTATCGATCTTTGGCGTAGGTGAGGATAAAAAGCCTACTATAGCAATGGCATTGAATACATTTTATGTTTGCTTCAGAGAAGCCTTTGTTCACATTTTTCATTATGATTACTGTATTAACATTACTGTTTGCAAGGGAACAAAATTTGTAACAATTGTTTTTATATTTAAACGTTTAACGTGGAAATTACACGAAATTTGCTGTTTTCCATCCTAACCGAATTAACCTTTTTATTTTTCAGCGTTACGTTGTACCTTAAGATTCAGCAAATCATTTAGTGAAATCCAGAAGTCTCTATGTGATCTAAATGCTGGAATATAGCAAAAGCAGGCCTCAGATTACTCCGTGACAATCAGGCCAAGTATAATAAAAGTGCTTAAAAAGAAAGAAATTATAAATAAGAAAAGAGACCCCGACTGAGGCGAGATCAATGTAGCCTCGGGAAAAGAAGTCCCAGAAGTCGAATTTTGCCTCGTGCTAAAAGTGCTTTCCTTCGAGCGGTACAAACGTCCTTGAAAGTAAACATTTTAATTAATATCTCTGCTAAGGAAAGTCGTAGAAAAAAGGAAACCGGCTAAACATGATGTCCGAAAAATTGCAAATCAATGGATACCTGAGTTGATCGCCAATTCGCTGGCGTTCAGAAGAAGTTAGAGTGACATACATCGTAGATAATTGATACGTAGATAATTAAATAGCTCGATTTTTATTATTATAGATACTAAAAATTAATACTTGTAATTCATTTTTCACAAGTTCAATTGATATATAGTTTTTCTCCTGAATCCTTCACAGAGCAAGTATAAGAACTAATCCCACGATGCAATCAAAAAAGTAATATATTCTAATGTAAGTTAGGAATGTTTGAATAACTATTTCGGCCACTAAATCTTCAATGATAAATGGGAATACTATTCTTTCAGAAACATCTGACGATCATGCTGCGTGTAATTTTTAATACTCGTCATAGCCAAAAGCCAACAATTTGTAATTACTTAAAAGTTTAAATGTTGATCCTTTCAATCAGGCTTGGAGTCAATTACAATAAAATAAAATTGATTACGAGCATGAAAAATAAGAGATTACAATTCAATTAATATTATAATCCTTTGCCAAAAGTAATTACGATTGCAGCAACGACTACAGCTGTCGAAATCAGTAATCAATTGCGATTAGGGTATGCCGATTACAATTTTGCTTACGATTACAGAAATTATCAAAAAATTCGTTTTACGTGTATGAAAATATGTACATCAATTACTCTCTGCAGCACCAACGTCATAACTCAAAGAATCATCTCATTCTATGGAGATGATTGCAATGATTATTGCAATTATCCTGTAGTATTAACTTGGAAATAATAATGTCGTAATCAAAAAATGTCGAAAATGCCAATAATAGCCCCTATTGAATGTATATCATTGAAATGATTAAACAGTTTAATAATATTTTCTTACTCACAAGAATAATATTCTGTTACAATCTAAAAGTTCTTGGCCATACATCCTACTATTTTCTGCGTCTATAAAAGTAATCTATAGCTCTTTTCAAGCTTTTTATTTTCCCACATATTACCTACGGACAACAAATTATGTCTGCTGTCAACTATTGAAGCAATATGCGTTTATAAAACATATTTGGGTGTCTCCCTCTGTTGCGGTATTCCCTTTTTCTCGCAAGAAGAAGAAAAAACATTTCAAAAAAAAAAAAAAAAATGCACGAGTCAGTCATAAAATAAAACTTTTGTGTTTGCGGTTTTTTTAAACACTTTGCAGCCCAATCCCTCCTACACAGTTCTGTTTGACGAAAAAGAGTAAAGCCCGTGCTCTTATTCATCAAAATATGTCTTAAAAGAAAGGATATGTTGAAGGTAATTAAACATTTCATGTGGGTTTAAGCCGCCCACCTACCTTGTTCGTTTTCTTTTCTTTGCTTTGATTTGCTTGTTTTTTCTTTAGTTCTTCTTCATTTATCTTTCTATTCTGTTTGCTTTTATATTTATTTTGCAGCAGCTGTTTTGATGTCGTTTGCTTTTGCAGGTCCACCCCCATTGATAACTCCTCCTCCCCCTGGTCCTGGATATCTTGGCATTGAAAGTAAGTCAGGGTGGTATTGCCTGCCAAACATGATTTACGGAGCAAATAAATCACGTGATGAAATGGCAAATTTTGAAATTGATATGTAATGCACTTCAGCTATTAAATTAAGTTACAGTTGTTATCATAGATGTAATAAATAAAGCAAAATTCCAAAGGTGAAATGTTGCACTTATTTGTGCTTAAAGATTATGGTTAAGATTATGGTTAAGATTATGGTTAGTTCAAGATATCGTTTTTACCCATTGATCTGTACTTGCTTTGTACCATTAGCATTGCACCAACTGAGACAAAAGTAGACGTGCAATGCAACTTTTCTCTACCATTAACAACTTTCCACTGACATTCAGTTTTCAAAAAGATTTTCAACTCCAGGACGAGAGGAGGGTGCTGACCCCCATCACTTTGCTGCTCTGTATACTGGCAAGAATCAGCTATGCCACCGAGAGTCAAGGAGGCTGGCTGCCTTGTTATTTTGGTTACCGGTGCCCCCTCCACCAGATAACTTGTCAACCGCAACGATTCCGATCCCTTATTTTCCGACTAGGCGGACATGGCCTCTTGTCGGCCCTGGGAGTTAGCGTGTTGTGGAACTCTATAGCTGTTACACCATACAGTTACCACATTAGGGAAACTAATTATTTTGAGACCCCTCTTTCAGTGTCATCCTATCGTCCTCTCATCCAAAACCCAATTGCATGAACCCGTGTTTTCCTATATTTTCTGAAATTTATTTTTGAAACAATAAATCCTGATTTTTTTTTCAATGTCCTTTTTTCCCCCCACTATGTCATGTTATTGAAAGTCATTTTCAATGGCACATTTTCCATAATCTTACAGTGAGTTTTAACTTCATAATATCTGCATCTTAGAGCCAGATGGACGTAAGTCGCAATATGATAATTTTACAGGGGAGAGGAAAAACTTTTTCTGGAGCGCGCGAAGGATGAGACATGTGCTCTTTTAACCCTGGTAAAACTTTGAAAAATATTGGTTGTTGATAATTGCGTTCACATGGCTCTCGATGCGGAATAGTCTTCTACATACAATACACTAATAAACGGAAATTCGCAATTTTTGGACTTACGTCAGCCTGACTCTGAGATACAGATCTTTCCTTTCATTTAGTTATTCTGCTGTGGGAAGGTAAAGCGCAGCTTCTGCAGAAATTAGGTTTTGGGATAATTAATGCAACGCGTTTTGGATTCTATACTAACAATACAGAAAGGTTGGAACTTGTCTTTTTTTTTCTTTTTTTTTTTCGTGCTTTATTTTCAACGGAAACCAAATAATCAAGCTTGTAAATAAAAACAAAAGTACAATCGATGACAAAAATACAAAAAAAAAAAAAAAATGAAAAATGTGTAGTTACTGCGCTTTACCTTCCCACGGCTGCATTACTTTTTATTATAACTCACCTTCACTACGATTGCTAGATGCAAATAACTAAGATCCCTTGTTTTCAAGATTTTCAAAGCGTTGTGTACCGCATCTTCGACATCGTGCAAGATGGAGCTACATGGTGCAAATCAGACGCGCATACTAAAGTTGGGAAGAGATTTTTTCGTGCAGCATGAGCTTACTAAAATAATCAAAGCAAAATATTTAATAATGAAGTGAAACAATAAGTACCTTTGGACTAAAACAGCTCTCAGAAATTATTTTATGCACCCTTGTTGGTAGAAAAATCATAGCTTTCGCAGGATTAGATTGAGCGTGGGAAACGTAAATTAGACAAGTTGAGAAATTTCTGAATGCTTGCTTTGTAGCCGAAACTGCGACTTATATTCAGAACTGCTGTAGTTTTATCCAAGGCTGCTCTATTTCATCATTAATGTATGAAAATGTTTCAATTCAGTTTGAGAAATTCTTAACACGAAATAAAACTGCTATGAACATGAATATTGTGATCAAAGAAATGCAATGAGCTAAATAAGAATAATATTCCTTGATTAAAGATTATTATCTGAAGCTATCAACGAAAATATTTGTTCGGACTGACAGTATTTTTTTCTTTTTTAACATTAAGTGTTTTATTCTTTTTAGGAACTACGGTGAAAGGTCAAAAAGGCAGAGCAGGAAGACATGGAAAACCTGGATCTAAGGTAAAAAATTGTGCACAAAAAAAGACACTTCAGTTTAGAGTTTAGACTAATAATGTTAGATTGAAAACAAAAGTTAAGCTGCAAACAATATTTTTTAGATGTCTTTCTACTAAGTCAGCACCACGGAGCCACGGACATCATGCTTTATGCACGCAATTTTAACGGAAAATATTTGAGTAGTTTTGGCTCACAATGTGCTGGTTTGCACTTGATACTAGAAGGCTCCAAACAGTTGTTAAAACTTTAAATTCGAAAGTTTTCTGAGGGTTATTTTTGTTCATGTTTGTGTTTCTTAATTGTAAACCTTCACATTGTGCACTAAAATTATAAGAAAAATCTCGACCTGTTTTATGATTAAAAAAATTGCTCTAGCATTATGTTCGTGTTAGTGTTTCTTAGTTGTAAACCTTCATATTGTGTATTAAAATTACAAGAAAAATTTCCACATATTTTATGATTTAAAAAAAAATGCTCTAGCATTATGTTTTCTTTTAAAAAACACTCTGATTAATTTCGTTGGTTTAGGGAGAAGTAGGATCAATGACGGCAAAAGAACTATTGAAACTACAACCGAAGCTAAAAGGCGATAGAGGAGATCCCGGACCTCCTGGATTGCCGGGACCTCCTGGAATTCCAGGAGAAAAGGTAAGATGAAATTTTCTTGTTATGCCTGTTTTAGTATAAATTAAAATGCATTGACAAAAAAATTGCAGCATTAGCAACTAAAGAAAAACTGTGTCGTATAAAAAAGTGTTTTTATAGTTTTTCCTAGTTTTTAACAAAAAAAGAATCACAAAAACCAATAAATAGAACAGTGCAATAAATTAATTTTACATGTGACTGATGTGCGAAATTAATATCTATCCCAAATGTATTTTTCGTGCTCTTAAGTGAAACCAATTTTCCTTCTAATTCATCACTTTCGTTTTGCAGCTCAAAGTGTAACTTCATTAGTTGTGTCTGCAGTAGAAACCACCGACACTCACGATTGAAAGATTCCATCTGCTTTTGTAACGATTATCGTGACAGCAGAATGCTATAACATCGCTTCCATCAATCATGTCTTTGTGTTATTTGGAAACGTTGGATATGGGAAAATATTAAGGAAGGTTGGATATGGGATTATTATTAAAACTCCATATAGATACTAGGAATCGTTACTTCGCCATAAACATACGTGCAAAGGCTAAATATTGCAAACCACGATAACAAATAGTAAATAAAGCTCAAAATCTTTTCACCTTGTACTGGTTTGATCTTCTATCACATGTTCCCTGATGGACTATGAATCGACTGATGCACATTATTAATTTTCAAACAACTCCAAAACGTATAAATATATGTTACACTTTAGACAATTAAACGAAACTCCAATAATTTCATTTCATCACTGTCGCCAATCGCCACAACACCGTTTTTAACCGTCCGTCATCCAGGCCCGTCATCAAAAATTTCAGGGGGGAGGCAAAGAATTTGTATTCCATACTTTTTATGGGGAAAAAGCAACAAATTGCATACAAAAATGCATAACTACATTATGTCTCTAAGATCCAGGGGGTGAGGGATCGCCCATATGTCGAGCCTAACGCCATCCTGCTGTTTTTTTTTTTTTTTACTAATTAATATTGCGGCCAATCTTGGTGAAATAACTGTGGAGATACATTGTTTAAATTCATCACACAATTTTTCCAAATATTTTACGCACAACTCTAACATTAAAGTCTCTAAACGTAGTCGCTGTATTATTTAGATGATTCTTATTTATCTCAGTAGATATCTCAAAAGAATATACAATTTTTAATAGGGTTTAAAAAAAAAACAAGAATTGATTATAAAGACATTCGAACTTTCCATTGATGGTCAGGGTGCCATTTCGAAAAGCGTATTCCGAGGTATGAATAAAATTTTTTGACTGTTTTTGATAGCTTATGCTATGTACATTTCAGATCCGATTGATGCCACTTTGCCAGAGTTGAGCATTTTGAGTAATTCAAGATGGCATCCAAGATGGCGCCCAAAACATTGAAAATTTTGTTATGAAGCAACATTAACTTTTAATATATTATTATGCGGTCGAACCCGCTATAGTAGACCGTCTGCGTACCCAGGGTTGTCCTAAAAAATGATTGTGACTGGGCGAGTATTCTTCGAACCCCCCCCCCCCCACGCCAAACACTTTTTTATGGAGTAAGATGAACATTTAAAGGTCTTCTTTTAAAACCCCGAAAATCGCATTAACAAGCTGTTTAGGACTTGTAATCGTGTGATAGAAAAGTACCGAACGTTATCATAACTGAATTTTTAAACGTAGTTGAACAAGTAATCTTAAATGTATGTGTATCTTACGAAAGCAAATCTAATGTTTAAGCATTTAAAAAATTATTTTTGATAAAAAAAATAATAATAATGATAATAATATTTTAAAAACTAAATTACAATGCTTCAAAAATTTAGTTTACGGCCTCTTCTCATATTTTAGTGCCCGGGCGCATCGCCCGGCTCGCCCATCTCTTCCGACGGCCGTGTGTGCACCCAGCAGTAAGTCCACTAAAACAGATGGTTTACTATAACCAAATCAGACCTTATTTTCAGTGGAAAATGTTTTGCGTTTTACAGAATTAAAAATTTATACATATATTGTCTGAAATCGATTCTAAGATATTGAAGAGAGTAACTGTAAAAATGGGGAAATTCATAGACTGTTTTACTTTCCGATTTTCAAGGGTTGATTTTAGGGAACAAAGGGTTCTGACAAATTGCCTTTACTCAAAGAAAGTAACAGAAGAATCAGTCGTGATGTTGTACATAGGGAGAAGTTAAGGAGAAAACTGGAATTGTGTATACAGTCTTTAAATCCATCAGAGCATCATCAAGGATTGGTAAACATTGTATCTGGAAAAATTGTAGCAGTTAAATCAGTTAATGTGGACAAAGCTTATGAAATGGCTAAGATAGCTGTACATAATTTTCAAGAAAGTCTCCCAAGTGGATTTCATGTAAGTCAAAAAAAAATGTTGTACGCATGTATGAGGATAAAGAGAGTGGCAAAATTCCAATCGCGTTACAGATGGACGCTTCTCTTTTTTTATTCCAAAATCATTGCTCTCCAAGCAAACAGAGATATAAAAATGACTGATGTCTTGAAATACAAACTTTCTTTTGTTCCTCCATCTATGTTTAAAGACGATGGAAACGTGAGAGAGGTTGTTGGTGTGTCTAATTTAATGAACACTATGAGTGTGTCGCAATCTAATAGAAGAAGTAAGCCACCGACACTAATAATCGTTGACGGTTGTACTTTACTGTGGGTTGTACAATGGCCTGTAGGAGGTTCTGTGTATAATTTCCTGAAAAATTTCCTTGAAAAATCACTGACATGTTGAAAGATGCTCATGTCCACCTGGTATTTGACAGGTACTATGACCACAGCATCAAGAATGCAACAAGAGCCAGTAGTGGGAAGAAAGTATCAAGGAAGTTTGTACTAACTGAAACGACACCACTTCCCCCACAAAATATGACGCTGTCCAATAATGACAACACGCACTAGCTGATACAGCTTTTATGCAACTACATTTCTAAAAATGTTTTTAATGTCTCATTTGAAGACCGTTTGGTTGTTAATGGACAAAATACTAAGCCATTTCATAGGGACAACCTCAGTCAGAGAACTGATTTAAAAATAAAACACGAAGAAGCAGACATTGTAATGATGCAGCAGCTAGCATCTGAAACTATAATGAAAGAAAATTAAACTATTCATGGTATATGTGACGACACTGATGTATTCGTGTTACTGTTATACTTCTACCATCGATTAGGTATGAAAAATTAAGTCTGTACGGTATCGTTAAAACCTGGAAGGGTATCAGTAGACATCAAAGAAACAGTTGCAAAATACAAGGATATAATTTTAAGTTTGCCGGCTGCTCATGCCCTGTCTGGCTGTGATTCTGTTGCTTCATTCTATGGGATAGGGGAAAAATATTTCTGAAGTGTCTTCAGGCTGGTAAACAGTTACGAAAATTGCGTCATAAAGAGAGTTGTATGACAGAGGTAATTAAAGAATGCACAGCATTTATTGCTTCTTGTTATGGTGTTGCAGGTGCTACTGACATGACAGAAGTAAGAATTTCTCTTTGGGCAAAAAAAAAAATATTACAAGCACAGCTACGAGCTCCTTCGTTTGCTTCAATACCACTCACTAGGAACTGCTTTGCCGAAAATGTAAAACGGGTTTATTTTCAAACTATTTTGTGGTTATCTGCAAACAGTCCATTATTTCTTCACCCAGATCCAACATCATTTGTTTGGCAAAAAGATGAAATCAACAAAGAGTTTTTTCCCATTGCCATTCCACAAAATACTCCAATTGCTCCAGACTACATTATAGCAATGACGAAGTGTTCATGCCGATCTGAACAATCCTGCATAACTATGAGATGTAGCTGTAGGGCAAATAATATTTCATGTAGTATAATGTATCAATGCTTACATGAAGGGGAAAGGTGCTGCAATCCAAATACCAATATAGCTCGCATTGTAAATGAAAAAGACTCTGAAGAAGAATTTTAGCTGGATTTGTACTATACAACTATGTAACCTTAAGCTCAGGTAACAGTATCATATATATCTGTTTTATATCAACTTCAGTACTATTTTTTAAACTGCAACTTTAGAAACTAATCCTTAATGTTCACATTTGAACTATAGTTTCTCTTGATTTCTTATTCAAAACATTGCAATATATTTTTGTCAACTTGATTCAATAAAGCTTTGAGTCAACACTTTTGCATGCATTTTTCACCAAAAAGGACGTTGTATTCTGATTTCTCGACCTAAAAAACATTTAAAAGATATATCACATGATAAAATCACTCCAAAACTAGATTTTCACCTTTTTGAGCACCATCTTGGACGCCATCTTGAATTACTCATATTTCTCAAATCTAGTAGAGTGGCA
Source organism: Uloborus diversus (assembly GCF_026930045.1). Classification (NCBI taxonomy): domain Eukaryota; kingdom Metazoa; phylum Arthropoda; class Arachnida; order Araneae; family Uloboridae; genus Uloborus; species Uloborus diversus. The sequence continues at coordinate 139,258,221 of NC_072734.1, read as the reverse complement.
TCAATCGGATATAAAATCTACACAACATAAGCATTCAAAAACAGTGAAAAAATTTTATTCATACCTCAAAACAAGGTTACCCAATTTTTGAGCACTTGGCGCCCAGACTATGATCCTTAAGCATCTTTTCACTACATTTTACAACCTTTTTACATCACTTTTTAAAACTTTTTTACATCTTGTCTTAATTGATGACTTTTCTGATTGCGAATCATAAGTCTTGCCCAGAGAAATCCAGTCCAGTATTTCTGATCCAAATGAAAATAAAAAAAGGAGGGGAAAACACTTTATGTTACACATGGTCTCTATTTCTAAAAATAATGGAACAACAATTTAAAGAAAAAATTTCAAACTGAAAATACAGTATAAAACTTTACTATGTAATTTGATAATTAAAACTGAGAAACATTCTTTTCCAGGGTGAATGCGTTTTCCCTCCTTTCAGAGGCAGTCCCGGTTCAGAACTTTGGAACGAAGGTGATTTTGGTTCAGGAGATGACCAGGTAATTAATTCATTTTAAAAACTGTTACTCTCAGTAACATGAAACAATTCTTCATTTAATTTTCAAATTTAAGAAACATAATTTCTTTCATGTAGTTTCAATTACATTTCTGTTACAATGAATTTACATCAGAGCACTTTAATCTGCAAGTTTAGCGCATTGTTAGCCGGATGAGTTAATTTACTCATCCGACTATCAACAACCATCAAAGACCTCAATCTCTCAAATTATTACGGTTTTCAGAGAAATGCAAAGAACGTGGACTTTGCTAGTGGGGTGATTTACTACGTTACTCTTCTGTATGCAGAAAGTTTGGAACTTTGACCTTTGGAGAAAAAAATGTGTAGTTGAAAGAGTTTTGCTTGGTTTCTAAACGTTCAAAATATATCTTGTTCTTTTATTATACAACATTTTGTACTATCAGTAATTTTAAAACTCGTTTCTCAAGGACGTTTGTAACACGCCTTACTATTTTCCTATTAATCTTATTTTTATTATTGTTATTAATTTTTCGAAATATTCAGAAATACTTGCGTTAAAGAAGGAATGAATACAAAATGTGTTTATTATTCTGTAATGTAATTATTGGATTTCATTTCTAAAAATCTGCATATATTTTAATTTGCTGTAAAGAAAAAACAAAACTAAAGTTTTGACTGGTGTTAAATTGCAAGTGCACTTACAATCTATTTACAATTCCAATGGATTATATAATTCGCTTATCAGTTACATTCTCGACACTGTTGGTAACTAGTCTAAGCTTTTTTTTTTCTTTTTTTTTTTTCAGAATTTAAATTTTTGCCGATAGAACTTTAAAAAATTCTTTGTGATACAAAAGTTTTTTTTGTGTGCGTGTGTTTATAAAAACCTCGTTTATTTATTAATTTCTTCTGTGTTGTTCTCTCCATATTTCTCTTTCTTCTTTTTTTTTAAATAATGTAAAATATTATAGCACCTTTCACAAGTCAATGATGTAAAATTTTGGGGGAAATTCTGCAGTAGCAATAGGTTACCAACTGCATTTTCAAGTTATTTCTCCCCAAAGATAACATCCTCAGGATCAAACTACTTTCATAAACCCTTTCGCTTCTCGGTCTGAAGGGTAACTATAACTTTCTTAGGAATGCATTCTATAGAATCAAACTTCCTTCATAATATTTTTCTTTTTATTACTGTGAATGTCTAATACTATTTTTCTGTTGATATTTCTTCGAATCACTTATCTTCCAAATGAAATCCAAAACAGAAAAATCCTCTTTCATAACCCTTTCTCGATCTGAATACTGTACAATAGGGAACAATTTCTCATGCCCAAGGGATGTCTCAAAAATTCATTCCAAGAGTAAAACTTCTTTGATGATTTTTTTTCCATTATTGCTCTCATAAGTTTGGTGTTGTTTTTGAAAGTTAAAAAGAAAATTTTGCAGAAGAAAAAGTTGTCTTTATTTTGTACAAAATCATAATTCAATTCCGAAAGTTATCAAAGAATTATAAGTGAGATCAAAAGTAGGTAGTGACAAAACATAGCAGCATTATTTTAAATAAGTTAATGGCCTTAACTGTTGATTTTTAAAAATATATCGCTGAAAAAATTGCTCGTGTTATGCTTCTATCAGGACACGTAGCATTTTTATTTATTCACTAGTTGCGTCACCCGATGCTGCACGGTCTACCTAGAAAATAAAAGTTGTCAAGTGACGCATATTCAACAATCATCTTAAATTTAAAAAAAAAAAAATTGGGGGGAGGGGAGTCCTTTGCAATTACGATATAGTAAATCAGCCACTGGATATTATTGCACTTTTTTCGATCATATCTAGCTGTTCGGATTTCTTTTAAACTGTTTTCAAATACAGTCGAACCCGCTTAATGGAATAGCCATTTTGCCACGAAAAAATATTCTAATAAGCGGGATATTCCATTAACCGGGATCAAAATAACACATTTCATTGGTTTGGTACATTGAAAATATATTACAATAAGCGGGATGTTCTATTAACCGATATTCTAATAAGCGGGCTCGACTGTATACACTGCTCGATATTGAAAATGCAACACCAAGAAGGAGTGTTCAGAAATTTGTGCAAATTTTAGAGTAGACGTACATCACTGAGTTATGTAAAGCATTGGTTTCCTAGGAGCGAATCGCCGACCTTCGGCGTTTCTTCTCGCCGAGAGTAAAACTTGATTCTTCTGCGCATGCGCGCCCGAGCTAAATCGACGTCGTGAGTGGCCACGCCGGAATCACTTGACTTTGATTTCAGCGTCACGCCGAGTAGCGACGCCAAAGCTCGGTGATTTCGCTTCTAGGAAACCAGGGCTTAAATGATGTGAAATGCGCAGCTCTCCGACGCACGTGAGGTAAGATATGAGGGAAGGAACTTGCAGAATGAGCAATATTCGTGTCGTCATTTCTGACTGTAGAATTCTCGAAGAAATTTTGTTTTTGTCTTGGAGGATACGTATAACACGAGAGAATGCCAGGCCGCCGTCAACGAAGGTACTTCCAGCAGATAGACGATTTTACGAGGGGTATGGTGATCAGACTGAAAAAAAGAGGTTGGTCCGTACGTCAAATCGCAGCTGATACCCACATGGATACGAGCACGGTGCATCGGCTGTGCCGAAGATGGTTGGAACAACGAAATGTGGCAAGATTGAGGATTGCAGGGGCAGCCAGTGTGACGTCAGAACGCGTGGATCGACGCATCCACCGACAAGCTGAAGCATACCCACAGGTCACTTGTTCCTCGATTTTGCAGCAGGTGCAAGATACCCAGAATGTTCCCGTGTCAACCAGAACCATTTCCCGTGTTTGGTCGCACGTGGTCTGCAATCACGGCGTCCGCTAAGAAGACTGCCAATGACCCCACAACATAGACAGCAACGTTTAGTATGGTGCCGGACTAGAGCGACGTGGATGACAGAATGGCAAAATGTCGTGTTCTCAGATGAATCCCGCTTCTATTTATCCAGTGATAGTCGCCGCATACGTGTGTGGCGTCGACGTGGAGACAGATCTAATCCGGCAGTAACTGTGGAACGTCCCACCGCACGACAACGTGGCATAATGGTTGGGGCGCAATTGCGTACAATTCCATATCACCTCTAGTTCGTATTCAGGGCGCTATGACGGCCCAACGATACTTGGGTAATGTACTGCCGGTGGCAATCTCTTGCCTTCACGGGCTACCTAATGCAATTTTTCAGCAGGATAACGCGCGACCACACACTGCTTGCACTGCCAACATGCTTTCCAAGGCACACAGATGCTTCCCTGGCCACCATACTCTCCTGACCTGTCACCAATCGAACATGTGTGGGATGTGATTGGACGCCGTTTGCAGACTCTGTCCCTGCCTCGTTCAGAAGACGAACTGTGGCAAATGGTTAAAAGGGAATGGCCGAATGGAGAGCTATCCCTCTGGACACCATCCGCACCCTTATTGACTCGATGCCTAGACGTGTTTCTTCGTGTATCGCGGTGGTCCTATATCCTACTGAGCCGACGCCGTTCTCGCTCTGTATTCTGCCTATCATTTTGAAATTAAGATCATTTATTATTCCTTGCTGTCTCTGTCTTTTTCCAAATTTCATCACTTTTTGACCATTTTTTCTTGATGTTGCATTTTCAATGTCGAGCAGTGTAAGTGCACAAGGTGGTTTGTCGTTTTGTTGAAATTGAAGTAACAAATTGTTTTCGCTTTAAAAAAATCCTTCTGTAGGATCCACGCGACAGAGTATCTGGAACTCGTCACCAAGTTGGAGATGCGTGTGTTTGCAACATATCTTTGAAACAATTAGGAAATATCAGAACCATCAAAGGAAGGCACGGGCTGCCTGGACCGAAAGGAGAGCCTGTAAGTACTGTACCTGTACTATTTACAAATTTGACTGTATTTTTTACTATTTAATTGTTTTTTGGGAGCCTCTGTAGCTCTGTCACAGAAGCTTCGTCTTCTAAGCCGGAGGTTGTGGCTGGTACCCCTGGGTGATATTCCCTTTTGTTGTGTTTTAAATCTTTCCTGTGTGAGTGTCCGGACGCAAGGTGCTTTGTACGCAGTCCTCTAAGTATGTGAAGTTGTATAACTTCTGTATAAATAAAATGTGCTTTCATGGACTACAATCAGTTTAACATACATCGAATGTTTTTAGCACAATTTCTGTTCATTGGTGTTTTTTTTTCCTCTTGTGCGAATGCTTTTCTTATTACAGATCATCATGCGTTGTTCTTATTCTTACTGAACAGATCAACTAATTATCTTTTTTTTTTCTTTATGATGGAAATAATTTGTAGCATAATTTCTAGAAAAATTGCAAATTACCTAAATAAAACAAAATTTAAAAAATCATGCATTTTAATAATCAGTAAAAATAAATAAATAAATGAGTAAAAATAAAAAGACAGCTTTTTTTGGAAATTATTTGCCATTCAGAGAGCACACGACAAAAAGCTTTTCTGAGAGTTCCCATGCTCTAACTACCAAACGGCACGACCTTGAGGGTCACAGATCTGGATGAAATTCTGGATTAGGTCAGTTCGCGCTAGATATGAACCCCGGTAAAACGGTTTGACTGCGTAGGTCCTAGTTCGGCTTCAACGGGGGTCCAAAGTTGTTGTTTGAGTCCAGAAAAGCAATGGTTTTTTTAACCCTTTTCTTGCATTTGCATTGCAGTATGAGCCAATTAATGCATTCACAACATAGAATAAATCTCCCCCATCCGTCGTTGTACTGACTAGAAACGCTGAATATATTGGAAGGGTAGATATTGTCCCAAAGTTTCAAATTCCAGTGAAAACGCCGTTTTAATTCTGGAGTGGTTTATATTAGTTTGGTTCAGACGACAAAAACTTGGGAGTCACGAATCTGGATAAACTTCTGAATTTAGGTCAATTCGTACTCGACATGAGCCCAGTTAAAATCGTTTGAATGCATAGGCTCGAGTTTGGCTGCAAGGAGGATCTAAATTTGCATGCTTGACTCTAGAACTGCGATAGCGTTTTCTTTGGAATTTGAAATGTTTGCACCATATTTGCTCTCTTAACATCTGTCGCGGCTCTTGTCAGTACAACGTAGGGGCGGTGAAATTTATTCTATACTGTGAATTTCATTCAGTTGGGCGATACTGCAATGCAATATCAAGAAAAGAGTGAAAAGACGGAAAAAAATTAATTTGAATTTTGTCATCTTGAATTCAAAATATGTTTTTCGCAATCACGAGTGTGTGTGTATATGTAAGCGTGTGTGTTTGTGTGTGGGGGATATGTGTGTGTGTGTAGGCATGTGTGCTTGTGTCTGTGTGCAGGCATGAGTGTGTGGGTAGTTGTGTGTGTGGGGGGGGTATGTGTATGTGTGTGTAAGCATATGTGTTTGTGTCTGTGTGAAGGCATGAGTGTGTGGGTAGTTGTGTGTATGTGAGTGTGTGTGTGTGTTTGTATGTGTGTGTGTTTGTGTGTGTATGTGTTTGTGTATGTGTGTGGGTGTATATATGTATATGTGTGTAGGTGCGTGTATGTATGCGCGTAAGTGTAGGATATTGACGAAACCTGGAGACGGTTTTCGCTAGAGGTGCAGCATCGTGAGGACCCGGTCGACGGTGATGCTGTGGAGGGTGGCGGTGGGAAAAAATGATAGGACATCAAAAACAGTCAAATGAAAGCAATAAGCAATCGTGATTGCTCAAAAATAAGGTTAATTTTAATGGAAAAAACATTGCTTTCTGGTACTGAACTAGAAGCTTCGGACCCCCATTAAGACCGAACTAGGACCTATGCAGTTAAACCACTTTAGGAGGGCTCATATCTAGTGGGATTTGCCCTAAATCTAGAATTTCGTCCAGATCCGTGACCCACAAGTTCGTGCGGTTTGGTAGTAAGTTTTTCCTTCCTTTTACGACATGAATCAAAATAAAAATTCCCGTTATATTTAATTCATAAAACAATATACTCCCCTTGATTTCTGGCAATTATGGAAGTTTTCAAGGGCGTATATAAGGAAAGGACTGAGGGAGCCCGGGCCCCCTCCAAAATGTGGGAAAAAAAACTTAAATAAGGGTTGTTATTTTTGGTTTTAGTTACTCACAAATAATTTCCAAACTTTTAGCTACAAAAATGAATAAATAAATATGATAGTGATAATAATAAATATAATGCGTTAGAGCAGAGATTTCCGAACTGGGTGCCGCAGGTAGGAGGTGAAGGGGTGCCGCCAAGCGCCCATGGTAACACTAATACGTATGTATATAAAACTAGACTAGGATGCCGTGAGAAAGTTCTAATTCTTCAAAGGGTGCCGTGTATCGCTAAAGTTTGGGAACCCTGCTTTAGATAGCACCAGGATATGGTGTTCAGAAGGTGCTGGAGGATCCGTAGCCTGTTCTCCAGAAAAAAAAAACGGGTCTTGGGAAAGCGAAGTTATTTCAACAAAAAGAAAAGCAAATAATGTTGAGGAAAAAATCTCAATTCTTTCAAAAAAAAAATCTTTAAATTAAAAAAAAATTAACAGATGCAGTTAATTGCTTAGCAATTTAAATTCCTCTCTCTTTCACCCCCCCCCCCTTTTTTTTCAAAATGATTCTCTCCTTAACTCTTGATCCCTAAAAGAAAATTAAAATGAGTTTTAGTTGTTCGGTCGGAGTAATAATGGAAATTGGTGTCCTAAAAACGCATTTATTTAGGCGTTTTTCGGGCATCAATTTCAAAACATTTCTGGAGGAGGATCCCCGAACCAACATCCTTTCACTGAGGTTACTATGAAAAATAGTCTGCAATTATGCCTTAAAGATTTCCATTTTGAAAAGTTTCAGAGGAAGATCCCTAAAACCGCTCCTTACCACTAAACGTCTGTAAAGATGACTTGAAATAGCATTGTACCTTTCAGAGAAGGATTCTCGAACTCCTTCTTACTTCCAAAGATTGCCTAATGTTGGGGAAAAATCTGAATTGCTTTTGAAAAGAACCTTAAAATAAAAAATGATCAAAAGTTACTGATGACTATTGATCACGTCCAACACTTTCTATTCTTTTCAGCCCCCCCCCCCCCCAATTTTTCCCTTTTTTTTTCCTAGTTGATCAAAGACAAGAAAGTCTTCAAAATGCTACACTTCGAAATCCCTCCACCCACTAAAACGATTAAAGAGCATCTCCAACCTCGTTTTCAGGGCTACAATGTCGAAAAATTTCCAAGGGACAACTACCAAACGCTCTGCTTTCTGAAAGCATCGAAAATTGTTTAAGATTGCCTTTAATGGAGCTTCAATTTTGAAAAATGGCCGAACCCCCTAACGTTACCAAATATGGTCCACAGACGCTTTTAATTTAACTTTTATTACGAAAATATTTCGGACGAGGGTCTGACTCCTCCTATCTGAAATCTGACAAGGAAAAAAACTACAATTTTGGAAAATTCAAAATGGAGAGTGTTTAAATCCCTCCACCTAGTATTACTGAACATGTGTTTAAAACTTCGCTTTTTAGGACTTTAATTTCAAAATAGTTTTTTGGGACTGTCCCAGAACCGCCCTGCCCGTAACATCATCGGCGTTTTTAGAACTTCTATTTCGAAAAATTGGGCGGAGGAGTGAGGGATTTCGCTCTATTCAAAAAAAAAATCAATAGGGGGCAATTTCAAAAAGTCCTATTCTTTTCATTACACTAACGTCAACAAATCCAGCCTATAATGGCGTTTTTAAGATTTTAATTTCTAAAAACTTCCGCAGAAGACACCGAATTTTTCCTCCCCTTAGCATCACCAGAGACTGTCTAAAACTGCGTTCTTATTACTATAATTTCAAAACATTTCCGGGGGAGAACACCCTGACACCCCCCCCCCCCCCTCCCCACCAGAAGCGATTATTTCTCGAGTGTGCCCTCCTAAAACTATTATTTGGTTGCGCCACTCGATGACAAACCTTATATAAAGTTCTTGCCCCACCTAAAAAAAATGAGAACATCAGGGCACTATTGCTCCCCCCCCCCCAAAAAAATTACAAAAAATAAAATAGGGGGAGCTAATCTTGGTTATATGGGCCCCCTCCAAAATAAAAACATATATACGCCACTGGAAGCTTGGATTCTCAAAAAATTTACATTATCTTTATTAAAAAAAATAGCAGATCTTTCTTCTCGATGATTTTATTCGCGTTAATTAAAACTGAGCTCGTGGCAGACGATAAATTTCCGATTTATTGTTGATATGTTTCGACTTAAAAATGCTTATAACTTTTCTCCTGGTGTAACTACAGACTTGGTTTTTTTTTTTTTTAAATTCGAAGGTAGTCTTCAGGAGTATTTTTCGCCGGTTTTCGGATGAGACTGAAGTAAAAAATAAAACGGATAATTATTTCGGGTAAAAAGAGTCATTTAGTGCCATTTTCGGGTCCTAAAATTAAAACTCGACCGGTTCAGTTCTTTTTGGCGTTCGAATCCTCCCCCCCCCCCCCACGTTCCTTCTCTGGTGCCCGAGTACCTCCCTGCTAAATTCGGTAGAAATCCGACGTAAATTGTGGATTTTTACAGGAAACATACACATACAGTGGCTCCCAAAAGTCTTCGTACACCTACGACTTTCAACGAAATAGGCCCCAATCAATTGGTTAGAATTAATATTTCGGAATAGGTATTTAATTATAAGATCTATGATCAATTTTTAACAAAACTACATGAAAAGTTTTTGAAAAATATTGAAACTTAATTTTTTAAAAATCAAAAATCAAAAAGTGCCGGAAATTTTATCTCACAAAAGTCTTCGTACACTTTATAAAATGTCTATATATTACTGAATAATCTAACTTTTGATTAAGTTATTAATTAGTAGAATACCATACTGTATTCATAACACCTTTTAAACGTCTGGGAATAGATTTCATTCTTTTTCTTTCTTTTTTTTGCGTAATTTCTGAGTAAGTGTTCTACCACACTTCGAGTCTTTTTGTTTCTAGCTCTATTTTCGTTTTAAAGCTCTATTTTCGTAATCTAGCCTCCAGATATCTCTAAATACGTTACATTAAGTTAAAATCTGGAGATTTAGGGGGTATTTTCTAAATTTTAGGACAATTTTCGTGGCACTAGATGCAAATGTTGAAAACCGTGTGCTTCTTATCGTTGTCTTGATAAAAAACAAAGTTGTTTCCAATAACCAAATTTTTGGCTAAGAGTTCAAAATTGGTTTTTAAAATATTTAAAGGAACAGCATGATTCATTATTTCATCAAAAAATTACAAACTACCAAGTCCTGATGCTGATATGCACCCTCACACTAGAACACCTCCACCGTCCTGATTAACTGATCCAAATAAGTTCTTAAGATTAAGTGCCTAATTTTTTCTTCTACTTACAGTTATACAACAATTTAACCTAAAATGTTGAATTTATTTTTTATCTGTAAGTAAGACGTAATTGTAAAACGTTTTTAGCTTATTTATAAGTGATTTTGCGACGAAAAGCGTAAGCTTTCTGTTTTTCCGCACGACCAAGAAAATTTCTGCGGGAAGAGTTCCCATTTGATCCAGCTAATCACAGAACTTGGCGAACAATTTTAGGTGAAAAATTAGATGTAATATGTTTCATTTAACTCTGCAGAAACGTTTACAGCACTCAAATGTGTATTTTTCATAATTTTTTTAACTTTAAATCTCCGATCACGTTTTGTCAACTTTGCCGGTTGACCTTTTCTTACCTTGTTTTCGGTCCGATTCCTTTCTTTAAAGCATTTTATCAAGCACTTTACTATACAAACAAATAAATTAACTAATTTAGAGACATTTCAAAGCAATTTACCGCTACTGTGGGAAAAATTCAAATTTTGAATGGTGTTTGCGGTTTTTTACGAATACCAGCCATTTTACACTAATAAGCACAATATTTTTAAGGAATAAATAAACAAAAAATTAAAGCCAAATGACTTAAAAGGGTCAACACAATGCAAAAACATTAATAAAATTGCATGTGATAATTTTAATTATGAATTTATTCGAAAATATTTAAGTGTACGATGACTTTTGTG